>NW_028093354.1:0-517 GCF_014824575.4 Sturnira hondurensis
CTGGTTTGAAGTGAGGAGAGCTGAACAGGGGATGGTAATGACCAGTGGCCTCGGGCCAGGATGCACACTATAGGGATTTGGAGGCCAAGGGTTCCAGCTCTGCCTGGGGCTCGGATCACTCCCCGCCACGGGAAGGCACACAGTTCCTCCCACTCTCTCACTGCCCTGGCCTGTGCTGACCACCCTGTCCCCAGACCTTACAGCAGGGTTTCCGGGTAAACTACAGGATCCTCTGTGAAATCCACACTTTGAGTCAACAGCATTTTAGTCTAAGTATGTCCCAAACATTGCACAGGACACACTTAAAAAATTATTTGCTGCTTGCCTGAAGTCCATATTTCATCAGGCATCTCGCATTTTTATTTGCTCAGTCTAGCAGCCTTAGAAGGTGCCTCTCCTGAGACCCCTCTGTTGGCCAGGCAGGTTTCACTGCAGCTCTGTGGTTGGAGTTCCCCAGTGCCAAGGGAGGTTGAGTGGCCCTAAACGTCTCAGCAGATTGTCACTCGCCGAGGCTGGG
>NW_028093355.1:0-1482 GCF_014824575.4 Sturnira hondurensis
GTGAACCTGGAGGCATCAGCAGACACACACACATCTGTAGTAACTCAAGAAACAAATATGTGTGAGCACATCACACACCACACTCCCGAAGGCCCCGGATGTAATTAAAAAGCTGTGAAGAGGAAGGTGTGAACTTTGAAGTTCCAACGTAGATTCCTTACCGATATGTCTCCCCCCCCCCTTTCCCCCAGAATTCAAGCAATTCTGTTTCCCTTCACCCTTGGATGCCTCTTCCCTAGATGAAAATATAGACAAAGTTTTTAAATTTGTGGAATGAAAAATTCTCTAAGGCCAAAAGATGAAAAACCGTAAAGGAAAACATAAAACTTTCAGACGTGAACCACAAGCTCCGTAGATACAAACTCAAGCCCATAACCAACCGGAAAGACACATAAAAATGTTGACAGAGGAAGGTAAGGAGTGTCCGTGTTCTTCTGACAAGACCCCAGGAGCGTCTGGGACAGACAGCGGGCTGTGTGCGTTGCTGCTGGGAGGGGGGTGCACCCCTGGGGGGTGGGGAACTTGGAGGGCCAAGGTGAGACAGGACGTGACCAGGACATGGGCTCTGGGTGGCGATCTTGGGAAGATCTGTGGACGCAGGGGGCCCCTCTAGATTGGTGTCCTCAGCACGTGGGGGCAAGTCTGTGACTGGGCATCTCAGGAGACACCTCGGGACTCGGCAGATGGGAGCGAGGGTGCGGGGTGATAGGAAAGACGCTGCCTTCCCTCCTGTTCCCAGGCCCGGGAGCTGCTTGGTACCGTGTGAGCTGCACCGGGTCTCGTTTCTGTCTGTGCGGAGACAACACGCAGGGTGGGGGTGTTTTGTGTCTCCTGTCGCCATGGTCTCGGGGTGTCCTTGTCTGATGCTGATGTTCTGTGAGACCACGGGTGTCCAACCAGAGAAGAACAGGCCTAGCAGTGAGCCCCAGGCCGGCTCCCGGCAACACGGCGCCTCGCTCTAAATGCCTGACCCGTTCCAATGTTGGGACTACTTTTCCTTCCTTAAAAAATACTTTCAATCTTTAAAAACACTTACAACTCACTCAAAACATAAGGAATATTAAGAAACAATTTGTTGAGCGCGGGCTTGTGACTCAGACGATCGCGGTTCAATTCCCAGTCAGGGCACATGCCTGGGTTGCAGGCCAGTTCCCAGCAGGGGACACACGAGAAGCAACCATACATTGATGTTTCTCTCCTTCTCTCCTTCCCCTCTAAAGATAAATAAATAAAACTCATTCATTCAATTTAAAAAAAAGAAATAATTTGGAAAAGAAGAAATGCAAATGTTAAACAATTATATTTTGAATGAATACATGTACACAATGATGAGAATGTGGATTAAGAAAAATAGGAATAAATTAAAAATCTCTCAGTTTGGCAAAAATGAAAGAAAATGATGAGCGTTTCAGCCAAACAGTAGGGAACTGATTCTGTATAAAGGTTGAAGGAAGAGACTGGAAACCGGGACAAAACCCCTGA
>NW_028093356.1:0-584 GCF_014824575.4 Sturnira hondurensis
TCCCAGAATCTAGAGTGGATCAGCCAGGCCTTGATAGGGTGCAACACAGTGTCGCTGGTTAGATGTGGGGAAATGGAGAAAAAATGGTAAAATTGTAACAGCATAAACAATAAAAACAAAGGAAAACGCTCCCCTCTAAAAAAAATCTGAAGAAAGAAATTGAAGAAGACACAAATAAATGGAAGTGTACATTATATTCATGGATAAGAAACATTATTAAAATGTCAATACTACCAAAAGCAATCTATAGATTCAATACAATTCCTATAAAATCACAATGGTGTATCTCACAGAACTAGAGCAAATGATTCTAAAATTTATATGGAAGTGCAACAAGCCCAGAACAGCCACAGCAATTTTGAAAAAAAAAAAAGAAGAAATATGGAGGAATCATGCTATCTGATATCAAACTATACAACAAGGTCAAAGTAATCAAAACAAGAGAGTGCTGACATATAAATCGATGGAACAGAACAGAAAGCCTAGAAGTAATCATTTGCCTTTATGGTCAATTAATATTTGACAAAGGAGATTGACAAATATTGCATGAAAATACAATGGGGTAAATGTACTCTATTCAATAC
>NW_028093357.1:0-8194 GCF_014824575.4 Sturnira hondurensis
CTATTATTTGTGACAGCATGGAGAGAACTGGAGAGCATTATGCTAAGTGAAATAAGCCAAGCAGTAAAACACAAATACTCACCTTCAAGTGGAATCTAATCAACAAAACAAACAAGGAAGCAAATTTTGACCAGAGGCATTGAAATTAAGAAGAAACTGATAGACCAGAAGGCAAAAGGGATGGGATAATGGGAGGAAAATTGTGAAGGGTTTACAGGAACATGTATGAAGGACACATGGACAAAAACAAGGCAGGGTGGAAACAGAAGAGGGAGGTAGAGATGCCTGGGGTGGTGAGGAGGGATGGAGAAAAAGACCCTAACCTATAGAGTTAGGTTGTTTATTTGAAACAACGTCCTCACCACCCTCCTCACCACCCCAGGCATTTCTACCTCACAGTTTCTGAAAACTGTATTTGAACAATAATAAAATTCAGAAGTATTTAATAAAAGAAAATAAATAAAATAAAAACTGGAAACTAAAATACATATAGATATATTAACAGAGACATTGAAATTAAGAACAACCTGACAGTAACCAGAGGGGAGGTGGGAGGGGATAAAGTAATAGTCGGGGGAAGGGTTTTCAGAAACAACTAAAAGGACACAAGGACAGAACTAAGAAGGGCTGGGATCAGGGGTCGGTTGCAGGGATGTTGTAGTGGGGAAATGGTGGGGGGGATGCTCTCTGTACTTGAACAACAATGAAAAAAACAAAAAATTACAAAAATAATAAAATAAATTTCTTTTGATTGAGAATGACTCTTTTATTACAGTTTTTTATATGTCTAATACTTTTATTGATTACTAGATATTGCGTATATTATATTATGCGTTTTGTTTTATTTTCAAAAAATGTTGGGGTTTTGTTGGTATTCTTGTTTGTTTCAGCAGGCACAAAACTTGAATTAAATAAAACTAAAAACTTTTGGGGGGTGGTCACTCAAATTTCAATTTAATTCTTCATCCTTAGCTGGAACACATTTTATGCTCAAGTTATTCAGGGGTCATTAAAGTGAGGAAATCTGGGCTGGAAAAATGTAAGAAACTTGCCCAGGTTCACAAAGGTAGAATTCAATCCCAGCTACCTGACTCCAGTCTTTAAATAACTTACAATCTTTTGTATCCATGCTACATCTCTCCAGATATAGGACTGAAAAAAAAAGATAAAGGGGCCTTTGGAGGGGCTGATACAGTCAAACTGTGGAAACATGATTAAATTTGAGCTCTCTTCAAGCTTTGCTTCTCCAGATTCTAAGCAAATAGGAAGTGGTATAGAAAGAACTTGGTACAGATAATTTTTCTCTTTCAAGCACCTGCATTACTTTCTTCCCAATTTCTGGCCATTCAGCTGTTCCAGTTGCCACTCCACTTTAGTGAGTGAATTCTGGGTATCAAACACCAATGTTCCAAGTCACGTTGTATGTTCTTATACAATGCTCACACTTTTCCTTTTGCTTTTGGTAGAAAAAAGATTAAACTAGACTTCTTCTAGCATGGAAGTATGTGGTTATTGTATTGAATAAAATGCAGTAATAGATTTAAACCCTTAAACCCATATAATGCAGTAATTAAATTTAAACCCTTAGGACTTCCAGCCAAGATGGAGGCATAGGTGGAAACACTGTGGCCCCTCTCACAACTAAATTTAAAGACAGCGAAGTTTTAGAAACAAAAACGCAGCCAAATCAGTGAAAAATGAAGTGTATGGAAATCCGACAACAATGAACCACTCAGCCAGACAGGTAAGAGGGGTGGAGTTAGGGGCAAAGCAGGGTCAGGCAGGAAAGATTGTTCAGTCCAATCAACCCAGGAGAATCCTAGGCGCGGTTGGTGGATCCCAGCTGAGGGGGTGACGACAGGCGGACCCAGTGAGGGCTCAGGGCAGCTGGCTGACTGTGATCACACATTCTCGAGCAGATAAAGCAAACAAAAAAGCAAACAGTGAGACAGTCCACTCAGGTTAGGGAACCAGCGACAAGAATTAGAGCTTGAAAGCACCAACTGGAAATACTTTCTTGGGGTCGAGGGGCCAGGAGAGGCTCCTAGGCTCACAGAGAGTTCATTGGAGAGATCCACATGGTCCTGGAGAGTACACAGGCCCACACACCCAGGAACCAGCACCAGAGGGGCCCAATTTGCTTATGGGAAGCCACAGAGGGGACAGAAATCTGAGAGAGAGTGGAGCAGAGCAAAGCGCCATTTTTTTTTACCTCTCTGACCCCCACATACAGCGTCACAACACAGTGACTGGGTCGCCCAGCAGTGGTGAACACCTAAGGCTCTGCCCCTCAAGCATAACAGGTGCGAACAGACCAAACATTATGATTCAAGAACAGCTCAAAGCCCCAGAGCCTATAATTCTAAGTGACTGGGAAATAGCCAACCTTTCAGATACACAATTCAAAACTCTGGTGATCAGGATGCTCACAGAATTGGTTGATTTTAGCCACAAATTAGAGGAACATATCAAGGCTAAACTGATTGAAATGAAGGGAAATGCACAGAAAACTAATAGTGATGAAAAGGAAACTGGGACTCAAATGAAGGGAGTGGGCCAGAGGGAAGAAAGAAGCAACCAAACAGAAAAGAAGGAAGAAACAATTTAAAAAAATGAGGAGTGGCTTAGGAATCTCTAGGACTTCTTTAAACGTTCCAACATCCGAATTATAGGGGTACCAGGAGGGGAAGAGGAACAGCTGCGTGTGAAAAACATATTTGAACAAATAATAAAGGAGAACTTCCCCAATCTGGCAAAGGTAATAGACTTCCAGGAAATCCAGGAAGCTCAGAGAGTCCCAAAGAAGTTGGACCCAAGAAGGAACATGACAAGGCACATCATAATTACGTTAGCCAAGATTAAAATGAAGGAGAGAATCCTAGAAGCAGCAAGAGACAAAGGGACAATCACCTACAAAGGAGTGCCCATCAGCCTGTCACCGAATTTCACAAAAGAGACCTTACAGGCAAGAAGGGACTGGAAAGAAGTATTCCAACTCATGAAATCCAAAGACCTACAGCCAAGATTACTATATCCAGCAAAGCTTTCATTTAGAATGGAAGGACAGATAAAGTGCTTCTCAGATAAGATCAAATTCAAGGAGTTCATCATCAGCAAGCCCTTGTTATATGAAATGTTAAAGGGACTTATCTAAGAAAAAGAAGACAAAAAATATGAACAGTGAAAGGACAGCCAACTCACAGTTATTAACAGCCACACCTAAAACAAAAGCAAACTAAGAGGACAGCTAGATCAGGAGGGGAACCATAGAAATGAAGAGCACATGGAGGGTTAGCAACAGGGGAGTGGGAGGAGGAGAAGGGGGGAGAAGATACAGAGAATAAGTAGCATAGATGGTAGGTAGAAAATAGACAGGGTGAGGGCAGGAATACTGTGGGAAATACAGGATGTAAAAAACTTGTGACACATGGACATGAATGAAAGGGGGGGGAATGCGGGAGGGGTGTGCATGGTGGAGAGGAGTGAAGGGGGGGGAATGGGACAACTGTAATGGCATAATTAATAAAATACATTAAAAAAGAAAGATCATTTTTTAAAAAATTAAACCCTTAAACCCTTATTCAATATTGTATTGAATAAATGCAGTAATAGATTTAAACCCTTAAATGAAATGCAGTAATAGATTTAAACCCTTAAATTATTGATTTAAGGGTGTATCATGCAAGCACCTCTAGAACACACAAGGAAGTGGCTACTGTCCCAGGGAGACCAAAGAATAACCCATATTCCCAAGTTAGTGGGTCCCACATTCTGTGCTTCTTTAATTCTCTGTGTCCGTGGTTAGATGTAGTTGGAGCAGAAGGGCAATTATGCAAGATCATTTCTCCAGGATTAAAAAAGTGATTTCGTTTGCTGGGTGTCTTTTAGCTTTCACCTGCCTCATAGATCTGTCCATGAAACACCTGCAAAGACAATATTCAGCTTGCTGACACCTGCCATGATAAGGAATACCCTGATCCTACTTCTGATCTCCCCAGACCAAAAAGGCTACATATTGTACAACTGGGGCTATACCGAAAAAGCTTCAACCTGAACTAGGATCAATGCGTCAAGAAGACAAGATGGTAAGGTATTCTCTCAGCCAACAGTGGCTCACCTCATCTGGCCCTTTTTTACGTCCTGCAGGCCTCTATCTGTGCCTCTCTGAAAAGTCCCTCAGAGATACCACAAGGCCAAATGAATCAACCAAAACAATTTAGCTGCTTTTCTGGTGAATGAACTCCTAGCATTTCACTGGGACCACAGAAGCGTCATAGGTTTCTAACTCATTAGCTTCTCTTGGACCAGCTCACAGCAGGGACAACACATTGTGTGCTCTCAGTCCCCTTGGGTTCTGGGTACTTCACAGAATTAATTATATTTGATTTAACAGATCTTGAGAATGGCCCAACCTACATCTAAGAATAGCACAATTTTTATTCCCAGGACATTGATGAAATTACAAGAATGCCATTCTCATAGGTTGTATTAGCAAGTAAAAGAGGCAGACATTGACAGCATATTCTGACATGCATAGAAAAAGGATGTTATCTGGCTGTTATTTGGTGCTGTTTGGTGTTCTGTAAATGTAGCTTCCCAGGATGACATATACTGGCATGATCACAATCTTAACGCAGAGCTCTTGTTCTTTTCTCTCAATATGGACAAAAATAAGAAGTGGTCAAATACTATGAGGCAAAACAAAATTTGAACAGATGCAGTGTTGGCAAGAGTCATTATTCAACACATTCAGAGTGTGAAGCATATTTCCTTTTCCTGCCTTTAAATGGAGTTCCCGACACCTTCTTCTGGCCATCTAGAGCTGGAGAGATGTGTATGAAATAGACAGAAGCCTGCCAGTAACACCCTCAGCAATTGGCAAGAACAACCAGGTAAGGACTAGGATACATGATACATGACCTATTCTGCTTCTTTTTTCTCCCTCTTTTTCTTTTGCCCATCCTACCCTATGGTCAACTGGGAGCCTATCTTTCATAAATAGTCCTATTCCAACAATGATGATCCTGTGCTGCTTCAGTGACCAAAAGAGTCAGAGGCCCATGTCCATTAAATCTTACAGACAATGAGAGACACATGCTATCAGGAGAACAGAGCACAAGAATCAGCAGTGACTTCTCTTCAAATAATTCCACAGTGATTCCTTTCAACCTCCAGCCTTTGAAGGAGATACACATGCACTCACACAGATGCATGAAGCCTGAATAGCACACTCATGGCCTAACTCTGCATTTAGAGATTAAAAGGATGTGAGTGCAACTAAACTAATTTCTCTGCTGTTTATGGAATCTCCAGAAGAGAGAGGCTGCTTTACTCTGCATTGTCTTTTATTTTGTACAGTTTAGATTTATTTTTCAATAAATAGTATATTCACATGGCTTAAACTTCTCACTATATTGAGCACCTAAAACTGATATAAACAATATAATATGATATATATCAACTTACTTTTTAAAAAAACACAATGTGAGAAAAAAATGTACTAAAAACTACGCAGGAAAATCTCCCTCCCTCTCCTGTGTCTCATCCACCCAGTCGCCATACATCTGACAAGTAATCACTGTTACTGGCTTCCTGTTTACTCTTAAAATTTTTAATTGTTTATGCTATTACAGTTGTCCCCATTTTTTCCCCAGTTGACCACCTCCACTTAGTTTCTTGTCCCCCCACCTTAGGCTGTCACCACACCATTGTCCATGTCCATGGGTCCTGCATATGTGTTCTTTGACTAATTTTTAACAAACATACTAATCAACAAAATATATATTAGTTTTGGAAGTGGGATTAAAATGTTTATGTTTGGAACAAGCATGGGAATAGTAATAGGAATAGGATCCAATATTCCCAAATAGGGGANTTACATTTTGCTTGCTTGTTTATTTTGTTGTTTAGATTCCTGTTAAAAGTGGTATCATATGGTATTTGTCTTTCACTGCCTGGCTTATTTTGCTCAGCATAATGCTTTCCAGTTCCATCCATGATGTTGCAAAGGGTAGGAGCTCCTTCTTCCTTTCTGCTGCATAGAATTCCATTGTGTAAATATACCATAGTTTTTTGATCCAGTCATTTACCGATGGGCATCTAGGTTGCTTCCAACTCTTGGCTATTGTAAATTGTGCTGCTATGAACATCGGGGTGCATAGGTTCTTTTGGACTGGTGCTTCAGGGTTCCTAGGATATACTCCTAACAGTGGAATTGCTGGGCCAAAAGGCACGCCCATTTTTAGTTTTCTTAGGACATTCCATACTGTTTTCCATAGTGGTTGTACCAGTCTGCAATCCCACCAACAGTGCACTACAGTCCCCTTTCCCCCACAACCACTCCAGCACTTGTTGTTTGTTTCTTTGTTTATGCTAGCCATTCTGACTGGTGTTAAGTGGTATCTCATTGTGGTTTTAATATGCATCTCTCTGATAGCTAGTGATATCGATCATCTTTTCATGTGTCTCTGGATCTTCTGTATGTCCTCCTTCTCGAAATATGGGAATTTCTTGATCACTCAGTTCCCCACCAATACCTACTTCCCTCTGTTTTTACCTTGGTTGCTTCCACTCCTTTGCTCTGGACGTTTCTTTTCTCATCAGTGAATAACACAGGTCCTCTAAATTGCACTTCCATTTTCAAACTGAACCTGAATCTAGGAAGCATCCAGGTAAATTTCACCAAAAATTATTATATACCACAGACATTCATGTGTTAAAACAGCACATAGCTAATATAGAACATAAGAACAAATTTGTTTTGAGTGTGGGAGTTATGATTTATGACAAGCCTGGAAAATGCTCCCTGCCCCCATAGGAAAAGGAAGGACACTGCATTGAATGAGTTTGATGTTTTGATAACGTGCTTTGTATTCATAATGTGAAACATGTCCTGAAAGTTGGGACTAAACTGTAGTAAACAAGGAAAGAAAGAGGACGTGAGGTCTCTGGTCTGAGATTCAGGGAGCTAAGAGGGAAGCTTGTAGGGGAATGAGGGCTGAGGTTTCTTTGTCTGCTGAGCCAGAAGTGGTCAAGAGACAAGCTTGAGGAGAGTGGAGATTCTGAAACACTTCGATCTGCCTTAGTCAATAGACCTTCTGTCCTGAGTGAGAGAGAGGTGAGGGTAAGCGTTGGGCAGTGGAAAAGACAACAGCTCCTGAGGCCAGGAAACTATAGAAGTGATTGTATTCATAAGGGTCATTGGAGTAGGTCAGCCAATGCAGCCATGTGCTGAACTCCACTAATCCATCAGCTACAACTGGAGCTAGCTCTATGGGGTATGGAGAATACAAAGTTTAATGAACACAGGCCCTGAGTAGTGTGAGACTCTTCGGAGAACATGGGGGAAACACAATCTATTATGATCATATCTGGGCCACTTGCACACAAGTGGATGATCTTGGGGATTTTAGCTGCTAGTAGACAAGACATGGTGATTTATGGAGACCATGTGGAGGGTGGAGAGTGTGTGTCTTCGAACTAAATGACTGAGACTAGATCCGGTTCTGCCCATGCTGGATGTGATCATCCATTTTTCTATTGTGGGTAATGTTCTTTACTTATAATTATTAAATAATTAATAAATTAATCTTTACTTAAATTATTAATTACTCCTTTAAGAATATTAATTCTTTCTATAAGGCATGTTAAAATCAGCTTTCCACATTTTTGCTTGCTTTCTTTTTACTTTGTGTTTGACCTTTCTTATTAAGAGGAGAAAATTTTAATTTAATTGGATGAAACCAATTTTCTTTTCCATTATTGTTCCTTCCATTCTTTTTAATAGAAAGGCCACCCTTGTCCTGATATCAAATAACTATTGTGCTTTATTTTCTTCTGATTGCTTTGCAGTCTTATCTGTAGATATAATGCTTTAGTTACCTGAAATTTATTCAGCAAACATGTGAAGTATGAATCTAAATTAATTTTCTGTGAAGAGTAAGCTAACATGTCCTAGCACCATTTATTCAATTTCTCTCCCCTTTCCTACCATTTGTCAATGCTGCCTTCAGTAGAACAAAAACTGATGTGTATTGTGCTCTGTTTCTGTGCTTCCTATTTCTGCCTTTGAAAAAGTTTTTAATGAGAGAGGAGCATCGTGCAACATGCCCCGGGGTGTATACAGACAAGAAGGAGACACTTTGGTGAGAGATATCTGTGGTCAGTGAGCAAATAGGACACAAGATGTCATTGT
>NW_028093358.1:0-553 GCF_014824575.4 Sturnira hondurensis
TCGCCTCCAATGCCAGCAGCTGGTTGACTTTGTGGGCCTCGTGCTGTGTTTGAGCTGTGCCCACCAGAAAGAGGCGGCGCAGCCAGTGGCCCCGCACAGCCCGCTCACGGCCCCAAGTGCGCCGCACCACCTCCCGGCGCTCGTAATTGTGTGGTGAGGACTTGATGACCAGCAGCACGAAGACTGGCTGCGCACACTTGCTCGGCAGCACGTCCTGCAGCAGCGGGAAGTCCCGGCAGTGTTTGTGCAGCAGGAAGTTGCGCACGTGCTGTGGCTGCTCTGCAAAGTCTGGCAGCTGGGCCAGGGAAGTGTTGGCCCTGCAGGGCGCCCGCACAGGGACGGCTGCCTTGGGCAGCCAGAACAGAGACCCGGGGGTGTCCCCAGGGTTTTCCGGTTTCGTGCAGCCGCTGCACTGGGGTGGTGATGAGCGCAGACTGAGGAGGAGGAAGAGGAGAGTGAAGGTGCAGAGGACCAGAGCCAGGCCCACCTGTTGGGAGAACTTCGGACACCTCATCCTGGACTGCAGGGTTTGGGGCTGATCCGAGGAGATCCC
>NW_028093359.1:0-771 GCF_014824575.4 Sturnira hondurensis
ATGGGTATGTGAAGAGAGACATAAAGGTGTCAGAAAGAGTAAGATTTTGAAGGCTCAAGATAATTTTCTACAACTAGTATAAAGGGAAAAAAACAAATGTATTAGGCAACGCATGATATGAAACAAGAGGCATGAAATAAGAATCAAGGGAGATATGAGATGAGCATCCTTTTGGGAATTAGGAACGATGAATTTTTGAAGACTGGAGACACCATGAGTACAAAAATTTAAATCAGGGAGAGAGTTGTAGGTGTGGTAGTCAGACTAGCAAAGGGGTTGCAATGGAGTCTGGCAAAGGTTGGGAATACAGGGGAGGCTTCAGGACGAGGACAGGATTGAAGGCCAATCTTGTCAAGTCTCTATTTTGACCCAGTGTAAATATATGGAGCAGGCTCTCAAAGTGTGCTTTGAGGACCACCATTTCCACATTGCCTTGAGAAACTGAGAAAAACTAAAATTCAGTCCCACAACATGAGACAAGTACCATCAGCTGCATCAACAAGTTAGCCATGTTTTAGGGGATTTGTGTGTTAGTAGATTGACTAGATGCCTTGGAAGAGGAGAAAACAGTGCCTGATGTGATGATGTGTGCAGTTGGAAGAAGTTGAGGGCCAGAATGAAGTCAAGGTGGAGACTTTGGCTTCTTTGTTGAAAGTGATAGTGAACTTCCTGTGATTCCAGGGTGAAAGCTATGTGACAGGCCACTTGCTGAAGCAGTGGGTGCTAATGGTCTGGGCCACCTGCCCTTGTCTAATCCAGATCTATCACTTC
>NW_028093360.1:0-1042 GCF_014824575.4 Sturnira hondurensis
CTTATTGGCTTATTAGTGTGAAATGGGTGTGCTAACAGTTCTAACTGTGTTTCCTTAATTCCCTTTTCTGTTAGCTCATCATTGACCTATAAAAGTCATCTGATTTCTAGATATTAATTTTGCATCCTGATACTCTTATGAATTCATTTATAACTTCTAGCAGCTTCTTGGTGAAATCTTTGGGGCTTTGTACAATATCATGTCATTTGCAAATAAAACTGTTTTACTTCTAAAAAGAACAGGCAAAGTTCCTGAAGAAATACTTCTCCAAGTAGGACACACAGAGGGCCCATACACATGTGAAAATATGCTCAATATCACTAATCATCAGAGAAATGCAAATTAAAACCACGAAGAGCCACCATCTCACACCGGTCGGAATGGCCATCATCAATAAATCAACAAATAACAACTGCTGGTGAGGATGTGCGGGATGCCTCATGCACTGCTCGTAGGGATGCAGATTGGTGTAGCCACTGTAGAAAGCAGTATGGAGGTGCCTCAAAAAATTAAAGATGGAACTGTCTTTTAACTCAGCAATTCTACTTCTGAGACTTTCTCTGAAGAACCTGAAATACTAATTTGAAAGCACATAATCACCTCCATATTCAATGCAGCATTATTTAGAGTCCCTTAGATATGGAAGCAGCCCAAGTGTCCTTTAGTAGATGAGTGGAGAAAATAGCTATGCAACATTTCTACAATGGAATATTACTTGGCCATAAAAAAGAAGAAAATTGTACCATTTGCAACAACATAAACAGACCCAGAGAACATTACACTAAGTGAAAAGAGCCAGTCAGAGAAAGAGAATTATTATATGGTTTTGCTCATATGTGTAATCGAATGAACAAACTGACTAACAAGCAAAACAAAAAAGACTCAGATAGAGGGCAGGCTGACAGCTCTGTGATGGAGTGTAGGTGGTTAGAGGGATGAAGCAAAAAGAAAAATGACTCGTGGATATGGACAACAGTGCAGTGATCATGGCGAAGGGCCTGGTATAAGCAGGTAAATGGTAATGGAAAAACATAAATTAGAT
>NW_028093361.1:0-1772 GCF_014824575.4 Sturnira hondurensis
GGTGACACTGAGGTGTCGACAGACGGACAACCACGATTATATGTCCTGGTATGGACAAGACCAGGGTCATGGGCTGAGGCTGATCTATTACTCAGCCGGTGTCGGGATGAGCAACAAAGGAGAGGTTCACGAAGGGTACAGTGTCACTAGATCAAAACGAGAAGATTTCCCC
Source organism: Sturnira hondurensis (assembly GCF_014824575.4). Lineage (NCBI taxonomy): Eukaryota > Metazoa > Chordata > Mammalia > Chiroptera > Phyllostomidae > Sturnira > Sturnira hondurensis. The sequence continues at coordinate 173 of NW_028093361.1, forward strand.
CTCACGCTGGACTCCACCACCCCCTCCCAGACATCTGTGTACTTCTGCACCAGCAGTGAATCCACAGTGCTACACAGTTGCCTCCTCTCTGCACAGAAAGCCAGGGGGAGGCCCAGCCCTGGGACTCAGGGGAGCCCTGTGCAGACTGCTACACCTCGGAGCCCCCAGTGACCCCTGCCTGCACAGTGAACTCTGATGTGTGAAGAGGTGACCTCCAAGGCTGTGTCTGCCAGGCCTCACATGGACCCAGGGCCTCGGGCACACAGGCTTCCCCTGTTGCTGTCCTTCAGTTTGTCCATCCCTGCAGCTGCCATGTTAGTTCGGGAGGCATTTCCCCAGCTCCAGCTTTCTTGTCATCAGCCTGAGTCTGACGCCTGCAGGGTGAAATGTCATCGATAATCAGATCCAACTCTCCCTCTGGTGTATCACTCATAGGTGTCTTAATGGTCCGGGAAATTGAGTCTTATTCCAGACAGAAGCTATAAGAAGTTGAGTTTTAATACGTGGTGACTAAGAAGGACACACGGCTTTGTTACGGGCTGTGTGGACACAATACTACGTGGAGGTTAATGAGCACAGGCAGGGCTTTGATTGTGACCTGCAGAAGGAAGAGGAGCTTCCTACTGTCGTATTTCCCAGGGCATGGCTCCGTCTGTGAGGGTCTGAGTGTGTCAGTGTGTCCNGGGAGTGGAGGGGATGGGGACAGAACAGGGTATGCCCAGGAGATCCCGAACTGCAGAGAAGACAATGAATTCACCCTTTGGTGTATTGTACTGATGATGTTGTTGACATGTCCTAGTGAAAATGACAGCCAACCACAGTGACATGTAAATGAGACTCAGTGTGAGACCTTTGCATATGGGCCGTGCAGATGCAAAGTGACAGCTGCGCATGCATTTTGTTCAAAGGGGAGCTTTTAACTATTTAAACTACTCAACCAGGTGCCTGGTCATACACACGCCATGTTTCTGAGTCCAGGGCTCTGACAGAGGCAGTGATGTCACTGTGGGAGCTGCCTTGTGGAGACTAGGGACGTCCCTCCTCCTCTGCCTCTGCTCATGTTACAAAAACCTCATGAACCTCCCACTCCTGTCCTGACCCTGCCATGAGCACCAGGCTCCTCTGTTGGGTGACCCTCTGTCTCCTGGGGGCTGGTGAGTCCTCAGATAACCAAGTAGTTTTATTGTGTGTGTGGGTGAGTGTGTGTGTGTGTGTCTGTGTGTTTGACGATTATGATTCTGTTCCTGATTCTGCTGCCAACTTCTATGTCCCCAGGTCCCACAGAGACTGGAGTGTCTCAGTACCCCAGGCACAAGGTCACCAAGAGGGGACAGAATGTGACATTTCGGTGTGATCCAATTTCTGGCCACATTAGCCTTTACTGGTACCAACAGATGCTAGGGCAGGGCCCAAAGTTTTTGATATACTTTCAAAACAAGGAACCTGTGGACAACTCTGGGATGCCTAAGGATCGCTTCAATTTTGTGAGACCTGAGGGCTCCACCTCTACTCTGAGCATCCAGGCTGCAGAGCCTGGGGACTCGGCCTTGTACCTCTGTGCCAGCAGTGCAACCACAGTGTGTCACCATCACTTCCTCCC
>NW_028093362.1:0-631 GCF_014824575.4 Sturnira hondurensis
CCCAAACCAGCTGCAAGGAACTGGCTCAGCCAGGCCTCCTACTCACATCCCACTGGCCACAGCCTAAGCTGTGACACCTAACCCAGACACCTAAGTGCAAGGGCTCAGCTGCCACAGCCCACGGAAGTCACTTCCCAGAGTTCAGAGAGGAGAGAGAAAAGATCGGGGTGGGGGGGGGGGACAGGAAGGTGTTCTAAGTGCCTGCCACCCAGCAAAACACAGGCCCACAGGCCCACCAGAGGTTTGCCAGTCCCGTCCAAATCTAGACAGCATGGGACAGCGCCCAGCCAGGTCACAGACACGGGTGCTCACCTGAGGCCCTGCTGCCCTGGACAGTTTGGGAAAGGGACAAAAAGACTCTGAGAGTAGTCCCAGGCAACGGCTGTCATTTCCCCATCTCTAAGGGCAAACCAACGGCCAGCTTTTCTACACGGAACCGTACCTAAGACAACTCTCTTCCCCACACTCGAAGGGCACCTGCTCCAGACCTCTGCTAGCCTACTTACCGCGATGGGCCCTAGCCTGTTTCTTCCTCCCTCACCAGACCCTGAGCCCCTTTAGGGCAGGGCTTTCCCACCCATCTTTGTGTCCCCACCAGCTCCGGGACCTGGCACAGAGGCAGCCTTCAATC
>NW_028093363.1:0-719 GCF_014824575.4 Sturnira hondurensis
TTAGAAAATTCCATACTGTTTTCCATAGTGGTTGTACCAGTCTGCAATCACAGGTCTTTCTAAGCTAATATCTGAGGTTTCCCGTGGCCACGACCAGCGGCTGAAACCCGAGGGGAAGGAGTCTTCGATTCCACCCAATGAGCGGTGCTGTATGAGTTGACATGTTTATGCTTAAAAAGTTTCCAGCGTTTTTCACCCAGGAATTTGCCTTTCTACAATGTTATTTACAACCGTACTGAGTTTTCGAGTCTGTAAAGATTCCAGCCGTGCTAACCACTGACTGTGCTCTACCGCAATGGCAGGCGCAAGGTTCCGGACCCTTTTGAGAATCAATACATTTTCTGATGACTTTGGTATTTTTATGCATAAATGAATGAGTAATATAAATATGGGGAAGTTTCACGGTGGCCTTAATATGACGTATACAAAAAGAGAGAAGTAAAAAAAAAACTTTATTTAGAAGGAAAATTAAACTCTGCTCCTCCACTTTAATGCCACCCTAGCAATTTTTTTTTAGCTATTTTTAAAAGTAAAAAATTTATAAAAGCTTATTTTGCATTTATCATTTTGTAATTAAGTGTGGTTATTTACTTCTCCATTTTTAACAAAATTATCTTTGAGAATTTCCAGCCACGATGTTTTCAGACACCGCTTGTTGAAGCTAAAGTAAGGTTCTTAGAGCAAAGCTATATTCTTCACTTAAATGATCAGTTTTCTTG
>NW_028093364.1:0-824 GCF_014824575.4 Sturnira hondurensis
AGTGGGGGTGCCTGCCGTGAGGGACCGCCCAGGAAGGGAGGTCTGGGTGACCTGCACGCAGCGAGCACCCAGCTAAGTCCAGACACAGCGCGGGCTGCAGACGGGTCCCTTCTCTGTGTCTGCAAACGTGGCGGAGGCCGGGAGTCCCCACGGACAAGGTGACGGTGGCTTCGAGGAGCTGCGTGTGGGCACATCCTGCTCCATAACCTCACTCTCCTTGCGTCCTCTTGCTGGGGAGCACACGAAATGCCTTGCAGACCCCCATCTGGAAGAAACACCTTCCCCAGCAGGGCGGGGATTCCTTCCGAGGCTCACCGCAGAGCGACCCTGCGCCCCAGCGAGGCCACTTCTGAGTATTCGTCTGAAGAAAATGAAAAGACATTCGCAGCCCTGTGCAGCGTGATTCCCCACAGCCAAGGCGCGGAAGCCCTTCAGGGCGGCCACTGGCCCCTTCCCAGGCAGCTCAAGCACTTCACCGGCACCTCCCTCGGGACACCCACTTGTCCCTGTCTGTCCCCTTCCAGGTCTCCTGGGAGTATCCTAAGTCCCTTAGCACCCAGAAGTTGCCTTAAGTGTTAGCATGCTTGCATCTCTCGTCCAAGATACAGGAGGCATGCTGTCAGCATCCAGAAATGTACCTAGGGAACGGACCAGTCGCCTACCTGACGTGGCCTTTCCCACTCCCCGGGCGGCCGGCGGTGGGCGAGGCTCTGCTGGGCTGCCTGCCCGGCCCCCACAGACTCTGCGGCCTGAGGCAGGTGCATTCAACCTTCCCCAAGCCTCACCTGCCCTCCGCACAGTGGGACAGGAGCGGCGACCCGGCC
>NW_028093365.1:0-718 GCF_014824575.4 Sturnira hondurensis
TACTGAAGTGCATAAGTGGCTGTTACCAAACCTTGAAGACTGTAAATACCACGACTATGAACACAGGTGTGCATAAGTTCTTTTCAATACATGTTTCTAACTAATTAGGATAAATTCCCCAAAGTGGAGTCTCTGGGTCAAAAAGCAGTTGCGTCCTTAGTTTTTTTTAAGGAGAGACCATGCAGTTTTCCACATTGACTCACCAGTCTACATTCCTACCAATAGTACACTAGGGTTTTCTTTTCTCCAGTCTTCACCAGCCCTTCTTCTTTGTTCACTCACTGACTGACATTTGGGTAGGTGTGAGTTGATCTCATTGTGGCTTTAATTTGCAACTCTGATGGCTGGTGATGTTGGGTATTTTATCATGTTTCTCGGTCATCGGTTTCCCCCTCCCACAATGAAATATCTTAGTATTGCCTTCCAATGCAAGAAAATCCTGCACTAGAAGGATCTCCCATGCATTCCACCAGGAACCAATTGAGAAGTGGACAATGTCAGCAGAGAGAAACCCTGATATGCTGCGGAATTTAAAACCCTATCGTGAAGGGCAATCAGATTTCTTAGCACTCTCAATGTGGTAGTCCATCCAGGAAAGTGGTGTAGTGAGTCTTTATTCACTACACCTGAAAATATGAGTGCTTGAGTAGCTCCTTTGGGTAGTGAAGGAGCCCAAAAAAGTTTTGTGACATTTTTGCTATGGAAAAAAATGTGTTTA
>NW_028093366.1:0-837 GCF_014824575.4 Sturnira hondurensis
TTTTAATTGTGATTTGTCTTGGAGCAGGCTTCTTTACATCCATCTTGTTTGGGACTCCCTGTGCTTCCAGGACTTGCATGTCTATTTCCTTCACCAAATTATGGAAGCTTTCTTTCATAATTTTTTTCAAGTAGATTTTCAACTTCTTGCTCTTTCTCTTCTCCTCCTGGTACTCTTATGATGCAAATGTTGGAATACTTGAAGTTGTCCCAGAGGCTACTTACACTATCCCAGTTTTTTTTTTTTTTTTGGATTCTTCTTTCTTCTTGTTCTGATTGTTCTTTGTTTCCTTAAGTTCCAAATCATTGATTTGATTCTCAGTGTCATCCACTATACTGTTGTTTTTCTGTATATTTTTCTTTATTTCAATTAGTGAATCCTCATTTGTGACTAGATCTTTTTAATGCTGTTGAGGTCCTCACTAACTTCCTTGAGCAATCATATAATCAGTGTTTTGAACTCAGCATCTGATAGATTGCACATCTCCCTTTTGTTTAGTTTTTCCTTGGAGTGTTGATCTGTTCTTTCATTTGGGCTATGTTTCTTTCCCTTTTCATATTGGTAGCCTTCCTGTGTACCTAGGCAGAGCTGCTATGACTCCCTGTCTTGGTAGCATGCCTAAAGTAGTAGGTGTACTGTGAGGTTCAATGGCACAGCCTCCTGTTGCCCGAGCTGGGTACTTGAGGTGTGCCCTTTGTGTGGGCTGAGTACACCTTCCTCTTGTAGTTGAGGCTTGGCTGCTTTTGACAGGTCAATGGGAGGGATTTACCCAGGCCAATTAGCTGTAAGCACTGGCTGTGACCACTGACCACCAACCTCTGCCCTCTGTGAAGGATC
>NW_028093367.1:0-6655 GCF_014824575.4 Sturnira hondurensis
CTTCCATCTCAGAGGGGCTGAGGGTTCTTAAAAAAGAACAAACTCTGTTCTCCTAATAAACAAACACACAGAGGCCTTAGTTGAGTATTCACCTGGAGATGCTCCTGCTTTTGCTTCCTGTGGGCAGATAGGGACACAGAAATGACTTATATGCAACATTGCAATGTAGCGATGGTGGATACACAGGACCTATTTTGGATGGACCCTGCAGGGCAGAAGCCTCTCCCAAAAGCCTCAGGAGAACCTTCACCAAGCCCTTCTTTTGGATACTTGAAATCAGAGAGCTCTGTCTGGCTCAGCACATGCTGCTGGTGCGACAATTCTGACACTGGACTCATAATATTCAGGACAATGCCTGCTTTTTCATGAGGCTCACCATGTACTCATCAGAAAACCTGTGCAGCACCTGACATTGGCTGCAGGTCTGCTTCTGTGCTCTAAGTCACAACATTGAGACACACAGGAAAAACACACACATGCTGGAACCAGACTTTGGCTAATATGGAGAAGTAGCCTGCTTTTCATACCCTGCTTCAACAGGCTTTTCTCGGGTCCTCCCTCCTGACCACACTGTCCCACCTGCTACTTCCAGAGACTGTTAACAGAAAGGGGCCGCACAGTAACCTTGAAAAGCTCAGGGGACCCATGGCAGGCCTGAAAATACTCAGAAAATATTCGGATCAGAAATTTCTACCTTTGCAGGTTGTCACATCCCAGGCCTGTATTTTCCTTAGCAAAGGTCAGTCTTTCACTTAAGTGCAGCCCTGATCCATTTTTGTACATCTTCAAAAGCATTAAGTTTGATACATCAGAGTAATTTCCTTCTCTGGACCATTCATGTCACAATGTCTTGGACAATTGCATGAGATCACAGCATCCTTTATGTTATCTGGCTCCTTGTGCACCTTCTCTGTGTCCTGTAAATGCTAACTATCCTTTACTCACCAATGTAAAAAACATATGATTCTCCATTTTGCCTTCTTTTTAAAAATTCCGTTTTGTTTTCTCCTATATTTTCTTTCACCTCCTTCTGGATTTTATGCAAATTTATCATATTGTACTTTCAAGATAATGTGTAAAGTAAGCTGAATAACTTCCTTTGTTCAAAGAATTTGAGTCCTCTCTCCAAGGCGTATGAGGTCAGTTTCGTTCAGATAAACTCAGTACTTTGCTCTATAATCTTGGAGGGCTTTTTGTTTTTTGTTTTTGTTTGTTTGTTTGTTTTGTTTTTTACCTTGACAGAGCCTAGGAGCACCTCCTCTCTCAGGGTTTTTTGTGCTGCTCTCCACTCCATATCTTCCACCACCCGTGGGCAAGTCTGCTGATGACAAGGAATCTGCCATCTAACTCAGAGGGTGTCCCAACAGCCAACAGCCCAAGAACCTTTCCGTACAAACAGACTGGTAGAGGAGAGGTCTTCCTGAAATTGTCTCTTGAGAATCAGGCAGCCCACAGACACCTGACATTTCACCACAGTCTTTTCTTCCTGGGACACAGAGGACATCTCCCACTTCACACTTAAAACTGTATGTCCTACTAAGAACTCTAATTTTGAGTTTTTAGCCTTGGAAGAAAAAGCCAGTCTGGTTACAACCTGAGATAGAAGAAGGGTCTGTTTTGCAATTATTACCAATGTTGACTACTTCTCATTCACAGAGTTATTTCTGTTACTTTCGTGTGATAAAGAATAAAACCAGAGAGCTTTTGAGAACATGGGGAAGACTTGGTGCCCAGCTGGTTTTTCGTGTCACAAACAAATAATCCTTATTTTTTTTTCATGATATCTGGGTCTCTGTGCTGACAGACTTTAGCTAAAGACACAGCAGAGGCCAATGCTGGCATGATTGTATCATCCTCTCAAGACACCTGTGACCCCATCACCCTTACTATTGCAAATCAGCTCTTTGGCCATAATTAAGATCAACTTCCCCTCAGAGCCTGTCAGATACAGAGTCTCTGGCCCACTGCACAGGTTTAGAATGTGCAGTTTATCAGGATCTGGAGATTCCCTTGCACAAAGGAGAGCAGGAGAGGTGCTTCTATTTTCACATCAAGGAATCTCACTCTGAATGGACACCCACATTAGCTGGACAGCTGCCTGATCTGCATTTTTAAGGTGTCTCCTGGGTAGTGCAATGTTTACAATGTTTCAGATATGAAGTGATACACAGCAGGAGTGACTTCCTTGTGACAGGTTTTTGTGACTTAGCTCAGGAACTACTGTTCTGAAGGGAAGAGACAAATGTGAGAGAAAGAGAGAGAGAGACAGAGACAGAGACAGAGAGACAGAGAGAGAGAGAGAGGCTTCGGCGAAGACCACTGGATACGCGACAGGAAACTGAGGAGGAACCCAGAATTCCCAGGCTTGAGCTTTTTCTAATACAGCATGAGTGTGTGTGTGTGTGTGTGTGTGTGTGTGTGTGTGTGTGTGTTTATGCGTGTGTGCATGTATTTGCATGTGTGTTTCTGTGGTATTGAGAGTCCTCAGGAGTTGTGATGGGACCAAATTATAGGAAGGCACTACTGGTTAGAAGGGTCAAGGGTGGCAGAATCATGAGCAGGGAGTGAGATGTGCATACATCTCAGGTGAGCAGGTCAGGTGCATACCCCCATGCCCCAGCCCACATGACAAGATTGGTAACCTTGCCCCAGAATAAAGCTCAGCCCACAGGTAGGACACACAGCAGACTGCACCATTCTGGACAGAGGTGCCTGAGAGCCTCAGCGAATCTCAAGCTTCTCTCAAAGAGGCAGGCACAGAGCAGACAACATACACTATGGGATTCCTATCAGTCTCTACCCATAGAGGACTTTTCCAGTGGCAAGGGCTCCTGCTGGTTGGTGAGTAGGAGACAATTTCTTGGGGTAGACTCCGGATCTGACACTGGGACTGGCTGAAGACTGTTAAAGATACTAAGGCTCTGGGAAATGAGGGAAGGCTTCTGTTTGAACCTGAGGGTGAAGGACAAAGAGCAGAGTAGGATGGGGAAGGGGGCTGAGCAAGAGGAAAATCTCATCATCTGGAAGTGACGGGAGGTAGGAAAACCTGGATTGCTGTTCACTTCTTGTTATTCGTCACTGAGTATTGAATTATGGAAACTGGTAATAGCAATTATGATTTATGTCAGAAAACACCAGGAAAATTTAACCAAGGGTACTAAACATTGTCTTCACTGCAAACCCCAGAAATGGGCAAATAAACCCCAGGAGGCACAGCACTCATTCACTCATCAACATGTATTTCCAGGCTGTTGCAGTCACTGAAGGTACAAGATCAGACAAGCCCTGCTCTAAGAAAGCCCATGTTCTATGGAGGAGAGAGGGTCAAGGAAAAGTGTAGATGTGAGGTCAGGTACCAAGAAATGCCATGGAAAAAAAAAAAAGAACAGAGCGGAACATGTCAGAAAGTGAAGGCAGAGAATCTTTCGAGAATATAGTAAGCAAATGGGTCTTTCAAAATTGCCCCTGAGTGTCAGCATTGGTCTAAGCACAGTGAGGAGGTGACCAAGAAAAACACCTGGAGAAGAGCATTTGAAACAGAACAAATAACAGCTTCAGAGGTGCTGAAGTAATGGGGGCCAAGGTGTTGACCTTGACCATGGGAGACACAAACTCACCTGCAGTCAGAGGCTGAGAGATGAAGAGATCTACTTAGGATTAGGGGCCTCGTCTTTCTATCCCAATACATAGATGCAAATATTGATCCATTTTTTTTAATTTTCTAGTTTCACTCTTAACCTTCTGGAGTCCACCCACCAGAGCCCATATCAGTGTTCAGTCGACATTCGCTGTGGAAGGAGAAGGTGCGATTCTGCGTATGCTCAATAAGCCTCCTGAGGTTGTAGGCATTGTGTGGTACAAGGCTTACAATGTCGACCAAAAGACAGTAGTTGCATTTTTTATGCTGGACTCATCAGGTCAACATTTAAGTGGTCCTGGAAACAATGGAGTAGAGATGATAGCTGATGATGGATCCTTGATATTGAAAAATGTCAGCATAGAGGACTCAGGAATGTACACTGCAGCGGTCCATCTTCTAGATGGAGAAACAGACAGAGCATCTGGGCTGCTTTACGTGTATGGTGAGTGTTTCCTCTCCAGTGCCTGGGGGATGGGTGAGATGACTCCTACTTCACACACAGCACTGACAACCCTGGACACTACCTCCATTCCATTCTGCATTTTGTTCCAGGCTTGGTTTTGACATTTAATGCAGGATACACAGAGTGCAGACAAATTTCTTAAGATCTCAGTTTCCTTCCCAACTTTTAGCCCTGTGGAAACTTAACCGTTATTGGCTAACTGATCAAGCATTGTGGGCCAAATATATGAAAAGGAGCAGAAATGGTGCTTCTGCCAGGGAGATAAGCTTTGTCTTCTTAGTGGCTTATGGTCCAAAGGTCCATCACTCAGCTTAGCAGTGGGTGTGTTATAGCTTCTGAAAACAGGCAGGGAAGCCTGTTCTCCCTCTTTTTTGCTTCCTAACTCAATTGTAGCTGCTAGGTTTGTGAATCCTACTATTTGCTGTTTTCAAATGTGATCACAAGAAAACAACTTCCATGTAGATCATAAAGTACAAATAAAGATTAGGACAAGGAGGAGCGCAAGGGCTGCCAAGACCCAAACTCCTCAATTTAGTGTGTTGGAAAATGTTACAAGTGCAAGGGAATGACAAGAGTAACAGGTCTGGTTAGATTTCAATCGTTGGGGGAATTAGCACAGATTTCAGGAAGTGCAAGTCTCAAAGCAGCCTAAATATAATGCAGGCCTGATTTCCCATGGGAGAACTTCTTCACTGGTGTGGCCCTGCGTGCTGACTCATCCCCCACTGGTTTTCCACATGGATGTTGAGCTACGTTTCCAAGTCCTGAGAAGTGGCTCTCTACATTCAGTGGTTATATGGGCTCAGAAAGGAGGTACACCTTTCACTTTACATAATGACACCTGAACTTAGACAATTTTCTTTCTGCAAAAGTCAGGATCACACTCTGGTCATACTTTCATAGCTCACTGTGGACTGTGAGTGCTGGAGATCTCTGAGGAAGCAGCATGGCTCCATGTCTCAAGCACTATGTCAAAGATTTACATTGTCTGTTTATTTACAGAGGGTAGGAAAAGGCCTGTCCTCAGAGCCAGCAGGTATTGGGTAAAAGAGGATGAAGATGATGTGGTCTTGACCTGCTACACAACTGGACTCTCCATCCAGTGGCTGTTCAATGACATGGATCTGAAGTTCACAAAAAGAATGAAGTTGTCTGATGATAGAAGAAGACTCACAATAGACCCAGTCAAGAGGGAAGATGCTGGGTTTTACAGGTGTATAGCCCAGAACTCCTTCAGGAGGACTGAAAGTAAGCCCCTTGAACTGCATGTGCTGCATAAGTAACCCTCCTTTCTTTCTCTGTGTTATTGAATTCTAAATTAAGTTTTCTTGCATTATCATAATATATTTGTCTGCAGGTGAATAGTTCTGAAAAGATTTACATTAAGTCAATAAACACTCAAAAATTTGAGCGAAAGTTGTCATTATTATTGACTTAAGGTCACATTTCAAACGAACCCCTGCCTTGATGTTGTCTCATTTGTATCATGTCCACAGTGGTGTTGACATTGTGCCCTTCTGATTATGAGCAGTACTCCTATTATAACCAGTGGGAGCAGGTAATCATTGCACAGAATCTGAGCTCTGTCACATCTCCATGGAAACACCAGGAGGCACCTGGTCACAGGTGAAGACAATGGGAATGGACACAAGGACACCCATGTGGGTAGCAACAGTGATAATAGTCTTTCTCTTAGTTAGCTTTAAAAATATTTCTAAAGTTCCCAGTATTGTTATTTATATGTCAATAAATCTATTGAACTAGTTTAGTCTATTTCTGTTCTGTCTGTTAATAAGGCATAATTGCAAACTTTGGTAATAAACCCAGGAATTTAGCTCAAATATCCTAGTTCAGATCAATGCCCATGGAATTAGAAATGAATGTATAGTTTATGAAGCTAAGTTTGATTTCTTGGTCTTTTGGTACTTCCTGGAGAACAGTACCACACTAAAAGCTAGAGAGACTGCCAGTGAATTGTGAGGGTGAAGCTCCTTAACCTCTAGTGTCAAAACTCTCACTATGTGTTCTGTAGAAAAACCTTCATCAGAGCAAACCAAGTGGTAAAACTCAGTTCCTCTGCACTCAGGTAACTAATGAGGTCAAATCACGTGATTCTAACTATGTTGTAGGATTAGGTACACACTTCTTCTTTAGGGCTTACATCTGAAGAGAGTGAATGTTACTGTAGAAAAAAGTGTGGTGTGTAAATGAAAATTATCAGAAGCATAGCCTTCTGGGAGATCAGGTTCTGGCTCTGTTCAGGGACTCTCAGTCGTTTTGTACCACTCTACAAATCGCAATAACTCATAGAGATGAAAACTGTGTCTTGGCTGAGAGAAGTGTACTTGTCTTTTCCCTCCACTGTGCAGAAAGCAGTTTTGTTATCAACCATACGCCTTCATGTTCCTCACAGTCACTGCCCTTTGCACAGGTTCTTCTTGACTGCAGGCCTCTGACCTCCACACTTGTAGAGCATTTTCTTCAGAAATGAAATCGCAATTTGTGATTGCACGTAGGAAACCGCTGCACATGGTGTGGAAATGTAGCTAAGC
>NW_028093368.1:0-2199 GCF_014824575.4 Sturnira hondurensis
ACGGGTCCTAAGTCATGGAAGGCCCTTACACTTCCTGAGCCCAGGCCGAGCACTTCCAACATCTCTTCGTTTTTTGTTCCTGAAATAAATTGTAGCTGTTTGACCAGTGAAACCTGCTGTGCACTCTTCCCTCAAGCATTCACCAGAAAACATCTTCCATTTACAGCTGAAATCACGCGTAAAAATTAAGACCAGAAGGATTCCATGAGATACCTTTCCTAAAACCCTGAGTTCATTCCTCTGAAGGAAGATGCAAATACAAGGCAATACCAAAACTAACAAGTCTGGTTATATTTTCACTTTTTGGACGATTTGGTCAAATTTCGTGAAATTCAAATCCTGAAGTAGCCTAATTACAATGCCGCCCTTATCACCCTGAAGAGTACATCATTACTGGGGGAGTTTTGCATGCTGTCTTACCCCACACTGGTTTCACTGTTGGCTGTTGAGCTTTGATTCCCCATTTTGTGAATCAGTTTCCTCTATTGTTCTAATTTTGTTTGATTGTGGTTTCTTTATATCCCAAAGAGGTTGCCACTTGCTGCTCCCCTATATGTCTCAACCTGGGGTAATAATTGTTTAATGCATCAAAGTACAGAAACTATTCTTAGAATCAGCCAACATTTTTCACCAACAAAGGCATAGATTTTCAAAAGAAGTCCATGAAACCGAGTTTCATAGTTAAAGTAGAGAACATTTTCACGGACTGTTTAAAAACCTTCTCCTTTGCTAGACATTAAATATCGGTTACCTGCTGAATTATCTCCAGCTGCAATTCATTGGTTTGTCTTTTTAATGTTGCAGAAAATGTCCTGAGGTGATTTTCAATTCTGCAGGAGGAATTCCACTTAAGGTTAATGACACACAGCTTGGAGTAATCTGGATTTGATCTCTTTAAATTTGGCATTCACACGTACATGTGAGTCCTGTGTGCTGCAGCCAAGACGGAGTAATGGACCCTTACTCCCCAGTTATTCTGATATTGACAAGTTCTCATGTTCTCCTGAAGGAGCCTTCCCTGGTTCTAGTATACTGACGCCTGAGTGCCACTGGTGGAAGAGGCATTGCAGCCCCTTGACAACTAGAGCAACATGCGGGATGATCTGACATCAGAAAAAATAATAACAGCCCTGTAAAAATTGATTTCCTAAGATTTTCTCTTTGTTCCCTGATGAAGATTAATAAGTTGAATCTGAAGTCCTGCGCTAAAAAAATATCATAAAAGCCATTCTAGGAAAGAATATTTCTGCCGCTCCAAGGCTCTCACAGTTTGAGAATGTTGCCTGGCCATTCCAATGCACTACGCACTTAAATAAGTAACCCTGCCATGCCTATTGTTTTTCTCCACAGGATTCTGAATTTCATGTGATTCCACATTTACAGAAATTAAATCTCAAGCATTAACTTCTCCAATATATTTTATAAACTTACAGTGTGGACATGAAGTTATGCATCTGTTTATTTTAACAAAAAAGCTTTCCAACTGCTGGAGAATAGGTAGAAGCCTTATAACCATGAAGGATTCTTTGGATGTTACCCACCATTGGACACACTACATTAAGATTGTGGCACACTGTGTGTCATCCAACAGAAGTGGAACTCCTGGAATTGTATTCAACATCTCCTAGGAATATTCAAAAAATAAAAGGGACAAGTCAATAACTGTAGCTACAGATATTTCAGCAGCTGCAGGGCATTCAAGGCGAGGTTGGGTAAAATACGACAAAAGCAAAGGGCAACCTTTTTGGGATATATAACAGCCATAAGCAAAAAAAAAAGGAGAAGGATTCAGGGAAACCTTTCAAGAGATGGGGGAACAAAGCTCAACACCGACGCGTATAAACAGTGAGGGGTAAGAAATAATGCAAGAACAACCCTGCAATGATGTTCTCCCATGGGTGATCAGGCCTGCTTTGAAATTCGGCTATTTTATGTTTTCCATTTCCTGAAGTTTGTGCAAATCCTCCCAAACATGGAAATGTAACCAGACCTGTTGGTTCTGTGATTCATTATATTTGGAGAAAAGGAGCTCAATATGCGGGTGGCAAACCAGTGTGGGGTAAGGCAGCATGCAAGAGCACTCCTGCCATGATGTTCTCCCGTGGGTGATCAGGCTTGCTTTGCACTTTGGCTACTGTGTAATTTACAGGCCCTGAAGGTGGTGCGAGTCCTCCCGAAGATGGGAATGGAACCAGACCT
>NW_028093369.1:0-1709 GCF_014824575.4 Sturnira hondurensis
GTCATGATGGGGCTGGAAGGATGTCTGTATCCCCTTCTTCAGGCCTTGAGGGATAGACAGAGGAACTTACTCAGGCTCCCTTACAGTACAGAACTATCAGGGCCATAGGCATCTCCTCCAGTCAGGGGGGCAGTGGCATTGAAGAATGCCCTCAATGCTGAGGTAGAGGAGGGAGTCATGCATACCTGGGGGCTATACAAGGTGACATCATCATTCACACCTGAGGGTACAGCCAGGTTGTCAGACACTGGCCCATTGATGTCTTTCATCCTCCTTTAATCATAGTGGCCTCAGTGCACCCCACATTCCTCACCAGACACTCCCTCACTCTCAGTGTTAGGCCTTTTAAGATGCCCCAGGATGTCTCAGAGGGAGTCTTACTATCTCAACCCCTGAGGGTAGTCCCTCCTTATCAGAGCCAACCTGGATGTGAAATGAGGAAACAGCAAAACAGCACAAAAGTGTCACAGGTGAGTCACTGGGTGTATTTTCTGGCATCTTACCTTCCACTGTTCTTTGAAAGTGAGAGGAAAGATGCCCATGAGTCAGTCCCCTTTGAGTAGCTCTGGGACCCCCAGAGCAGGGGCTGGACATTACTGAGTAACAATAATAATAAGTCAGTAAGAACAAGGGACACAATATGAATAAAAAATGCCAGGGACAGAATGTTTGACCCTGTACATTCCAACCAAGGAGCCAAGGACTCCAGAGCTTGAAAACGCTTATGGTGTTATGATGGGCAGGCAACCGGTCTCCCCCAGGTCAGAGTTTCTTCTCCACACCTGCAGATTTCCTTTCTAAGTTTCCAGGCCCAGGCTGTGGGTTTTGGCTCCAGGACACAAGAGGAAGTGGGAGGGATGAACACTTGAGGGATTCCTGTGCATTCCCCACAGGGGCAATAGAACTTCCCTCCTTTGTTCTCAGTTGGTGACAATTGCTGGAGATCTGTCTTCAGGTTTGATAAGATGGGGTGGAATAGAGTGGAGGAGAGCTCTGAAGGTGGTTTGTGGAGGAGAACTCATGAGGATGGGAAATTCCTGGACCCAACAAGTGTGCTTCCAGTAAGGAGCTGGAACTCAGGCACATTAGTAGCAGGAGAGGAGTCTCCGTGTACATCCAGTCTACAGGTCTCCATGAGACATGCACATGAGGATTCACAAAGGGTCTTTAGGAATATCTCTAGGGTCACGGATGGGCTGGGTGCTAGTCACAACACCTTTTTATCTGATAAATCAACTTTTCTCCTAAGTTAAGTAACAACATGATACTTAGAAAAACAAAGAAAATATAGAAATTGAAGACAAAAAAAATTACCCATGAGTCCATCACAAAGAGTCCTGGGAAATCTTAGGAATTTTTTCTCATTGCTTCAAATATATTAGGAGTGTTTTATTAGTAGTAAGTATTCACCTAAGACCATTTGAGTATATCAGTAGTATTTCCTGGTGTAAATATCGTTTAATTTCCTTCCCCTCCTTCACTCCTTTTTTGTTGAGGTAAAATGTGCACATAACATAAAATTTACTATCATAACCATTAAAAAAATCTTCACCCGAGGATATGCTTATTGATTTTAGAGAAAGGGGAGAGGAAGGAGAGAGAGAGGAATAAAAACATCAATCAGTTGCTTCTCCTATGTGTAACCTAGTCACGTGCCCTGACCAGGAATTGAACCTACAACCTTTTGGTTTACAGGACAACACTCCAAC
>NW_028093370.1:0-7310 GCF_014824575.4 Sturnira hondurensis
GGTCCCGCAGTAAGAAGTGTTGCCAGCGGCTCTGCACCTGTGAGGCTGCAGCCACAGGCGGGCTGAGGCATGGTGAACAAGAGAGGGTGTGTGACAATGTGACAGGGTGACAGGGTGACAGGGTGACAGGGTGACGCAGAGAAAAGAGTTTGTTCTTTGGAATCAGGAGGAACTGGTGTTGAACTCTGCCACTTTTTCACGTTCTGATCTCAGAGAATGAAATCTTCGATCCACAGTTTTCTGGATACGCCCTAAAGACATGGTAGTATTTAATGTGCAGGATGTAGCAGGGCTGTTCTTGTCTCCTCAGGCACATGGTATTCAGCTTACAGACACTCTGAGAGTCTTGAAGGAAACTGTCTGACTCTCAGATATGGAACTACCAGCCTCGGGTTTGGAGGTGACAGTGAAGTGCAAATAATAACCCTGACCTGCCCTCCATATCTCCATCATCTTCAGTGGAAAGTTACATACGGAGTCAAGAGGGATCCCCTTTTGGCTCTAATTCCCACCACTGCAAAGAAGCCATTCAATTATGTTTAAAGAACAGCCACTTCACATCACAGAGGGAAAAGGGATGACACAGGGCATAGAGAAAGAAACCTGCGCTGGTGAAAAAATCCCCATGTTCCAGGCATATTCGCAAAACTCCAGGACACCATAGAGGGAGGGAAGGGGAGAACCCTCCCCGGCAACATTCCTAACGCCAAGTCCAAGTGACAGAGTGGGGAGCGGACGAGCCGGGGGTGTGCCCCGGGGGCACTGGTCCTCTCTTCCTCTCCGTTAGGGGTGTTGGAATGAAATCCCCTCACTCGCATGCCAGAGGGACTGGATTATGAAATCCCATAAAACTGCACAGGAGCCTTCTCATCCACTCATATTCTAGGCCAAGTCCTCACGGATTCTAACGAATGCATTTTAATGGCATGAATATTGCCACTGTTTCTGTATTTCATGATACTATGAAATAAATAGCATCATGATACTATCATGATACTATGATACTTTATTTCATGTTTTTTTTTTTAAAAAAAACATTTTTCCAAAGCAGAATAAGGGGGATAAACATTACTTCTCCATATTCCACCATCAAACTCAGTATGTCGAGTCCTCGGTACATTTCTAATCACGTGTGAGAGCCTTCTGCATCCAGGACACCGCAAGTGGAGTGTGATGGGCAGGCACACATCTCCACACCCCTGGGAGAAGCAAAACTCCACCAGCGACTTTGTGTCTGGGCCAAAGAGTAAAGAGTAAAGTTTGAGTGATTATCAAAATAATTAAGGGTCACCGGAATATTGGCCAGGGCTTGCATTAACAAGATCTCTGACGTAGTTTTGTGATTTACTTTAGGTGGATTCATTCGCACAAGCCTGCTGGTTACTAACAAGAAGTTTGTGTTTCTGCTTCCCAGTGCCCGCAGCACAATTGGGGGACCAGGAAACAAGAGGTTTGCATGCATTTCTGGTCTCTCCTGCCCTCTGCCCAGGAGAATCTCGAGAGTGGGACAAGGCTTCTTTCAGGACTGGTGGTGTTTTACACTTCTGTCTCATCAATTGCTACTGTTTATTTCTCAGAGAATTTTAACTAGAGTTTGTTCACTGAACCGTGCCCCCTCAGGCTGTTTCAACTATGGGCGTGATTTTAGAAATACAGCAAATAAGTACAATTTGGCCGTCTAATAAATTTCGTACAGAGCTGTGAGTAACTCAGTGAATAACAGCGTGCGTTCAATCAGAAAAATGTTCGGTTAGGGACAGGGCTGCTGAGCTGCCCGATGTGGGAAGATGGCCATGCTGGAGCTGACCTCTCTCCTGGGCATCCAGGTGCCTGGGCACTGGGCCCTACAGACCACCGGAGGGGAAAGCTGCTCTTTGCAAAACGGGGAGACCCCAGGAAGCAAGCCACCTCTCAGAAACAAGGGGTGAGGAAGTGCGCGTTTTGGAACAAACAGCGGTGACACGTGGTTTGATTTAGGGGGCACACGCTGGAATCCGATCACAGCAGATTTTAAGATCGTGATTTCTAACGATGTGCTTCGTTGTTCTCCACATCTCAGAGAAATGTGGAGGGAAATCTCAGGGAAAGGGTCAGAGCAGGGTTGCAATGCCCCGGGGGTGCAGAGGGGGTGGGACAGGCCAGTGAGCAGGCAGGGCCTCGAGTCCCAGGCCGGGTGTTTGGGACCCCAGTTGGGACAGGCCAGAGCCACCGTCCCTGATCAAGATGCAGAAGAGGAGCCTGGAATCCGGGGAAGAGCCGCGGTCCAGGCTGGACCACCGCACATCCAAGGCCACGGGAGGCCCGTCTTCCTGCGCGGGAGCTCCCAGTGTCATGCGGACACTTCCCTGGAAAAGGGCTGCACGCTGAACTCCCCTCGCCTCGCCTCCAACGCGTGAACTTGGGGTCGAAGTGTAATGGAATCGTCCTCCCCACCCCCCGCCCCCCGTCTCGAGCCCGGAGACCACCGCTGTCACCAGCAAACACCTGCAGGGCAGCTGCCCAGCTCTCCCAGGTACCTGCCCAGGGAAAGCCCCGCCTCGCGGCCGCGGCCGGTCTCACCTGAAACCGCGGGCTGTGCGGTGTCACCGAGGGGGGCCCAGATCGACCCCCGGGGACCGGGGGCAGCAGGAGGACGGCTGGAAGATGGGCCTCCGTCACGTCCTCGCCGTCCACCCAACCACACCCGGTTGCCAGGACCTCCGCCCCTCCCTGGACTCCGCGGCGTCGCCCCCTAGTGGCCCAGGAGCCTCAGTGTCCCCAGGGACTCGCCGTTGGGGAGCCGGGCAGGGAAAGTCGCGAAGCAAACACGTTCCTGGTCTGCAAATGAATTCTAAACAATGACAACCTAAAACAAAACTACTGTCAACGGCAGTAGATCAGAATGACGCGTCAATAGTCCACAACAACTCCGATTTGTGGTTAGAGGCTGTGCTGCCCAAATTTCTGTAACTGAACCCTCCAAAGCCTATTGATTACCTGCCCTACTAGCAGCTCATCCAGGCAGCTTATAGAGGCACGGGTGGCCAATTGGCTTTGGCTGGTGGAGGGTTATTTTAACTAAATTTTACTTAAATTTTATTATAAAAATTTCAAAGCTATACTAGGTGGCTAATGACAGATATGCTCATAAAAATGCCCTTCACAGATGACCTCTTATCTATTATTTCTCTCTAGGCTTGACAGAAAAAGTTTCAAGTGAACATTCCCCAGCCCTCTGCCAGCTAACTGACGCCCATTGCAGCAGGTTTCCTGCAGATTGCCAGCCTCTCCACGTGCCTGACACTGTTTCCTGGAGGAACCCTGGGCTCCCGTCCCACCTTAGTTTCCCAGTGTGCGCAGCTCACAGCATCCCAGAGACCGGGGCGCATGGAGAGGGGGTGGTGGTGAGAGTTTCACAAAAGTGTTCATTAATACTTACATAGTTCTAACGAGAGGATAACTCATCTTGTTCCTATTTGCAAAGGGCAAATGTTTCATAAATTCTGAAGTGTGATCAGCATAGATTTATCCTTAAAGTTATTTTTTAAAACTTTATTCTTGAATGCATATTCCTTTTCCTTTGAGTCTTTGCCTATTCTCCATATTAAAAATAGTGAATTGTCACTATCTTGTTATGGAAGCAGAAAATGCTCATCCTACCTGGTGACTGTCTTAAAACTTGTTTTTGTTATGTTTGAATCTAAATGACTAATCTCAATTCATAGAACACACACATACACACACACACACACACACACACACACACTGAGAGAGAGAGAGCACTTACAGAAACGTGGAGAGTAATTAAAAATAGAAAAAGATGACTCTGATCTTCACCAAGTATTGAGTAGTAAATATTTTGTCAGGTTCATACCTTGATAAAGTGGGAATTAGCCAAGAGGTATTTCAGTTACAATAGAAATGAACCACGATTATCAGTGGGGCCACACTGGTGTTTAGGTTGACTCTATTATGGAGGGTTTTCTTGAATAACATAGAGTAGTGTTGTATAATGTCTTAATTCTTTCTATTATATCTATGAGATAATACACATTAAATCCATTAACATTCATAAGAGAGTAGTAATTTATTCAGGGATGCATCGTAATATTGTACCCACTGCATTTAGCATCTCAAAGAAAAGCTACAAGTAACGATTTTAGAAAAAAGATAAATACTTGTTATATTGGCCAATAATTGTTTTTGCCAATAACTGAACTGTACACATATTCTTGAATGAAAAACGAAGTTTTACCTTTTTGTATAAAAAACCCCCCACTAATATTCTCTCATCTTTTCTCTCTCTCTTTTCACTCCACATACCTAAGAACACGTTTGCTGGTGATTCTTTATGCTATTTCTCTTTATTTTATAACAAATTTTAAAGAGTTGATGTATAATGTAATAAATTGCTACTCTAATGAGTGTTCTCTTACAATTTTTAAACATTAATGTATATCTTTTCATTCACATGGCAAAACTATGTAGTCAGATAAATACAGATAAAGAAAGCTATATGCCTAGAGCATGGCAGGACGGTTTTGTTTGTTTTTCTATCCATTTTCTATTGTTTCCTTTATTTATTTCTCCTCTAGTTTTATTATTTCCTTCCTTCTACTAACTTTGGGCTTAGTTTGTTCTTTTTCTGGTTCCTTGAGTGTAAAGTTGGGTTGTTCATCTGGGATCTTTCTTCTGTAATGTGGGCATTTCCTGCTGTAAACTTCTCAGCATGACTTTCCGTGCTTCCAGGAAGGTCACAGGCCGGGTGCTCGTGCTCCTCTGTCCAAAGATATTTTCTAATTTCCCCTTTGATGTCTCATAGGGCACAGATTATTCAAAAGTGTTACTTTTTAGTGATTTTTGAGTTTTCCAGTTTTCTGTCTACTTTCATTTCTAGCTTCATTTCATTGTGGTCAGCGGATGCACTTGGTGTCGTTGGAATCTTCTCAGCTTCCTTAAGACTTGCTTTTCGACCTCGAGTGCGCTCTGCATAGGAGAAAGTGGTGTGCCCTGGAGAGGGACTCGAGCCCTCCCGCCGTCCAGGGGGAGCTCCGCAGGCCTCCCTTAGGCTCATCCAGTGGAGCGAGGGTGGCGCCCTCTGTGTCCCTCCGGGGCTTCCTTCTGGTTCCATTCCCCAGAAATGGCATTGAGACCTTCTGGTGTTTCCGTTTTGCTGTCTATTTCTCCCTTCGATTCTTTCAATATTTGCTTAACATGCTTTCTCCAATTTACGTTGTATATTTATATTTCTTATACCCTCTTGATAAACTGACCCCTGATCATTATTTAATGTCCTTGTGGCTTGTGACAGTTTTTGACATAAACTCTATTTGGCCTCCTGTAGTTATGGCCACTGCTGAACTCTCTGGATCACCACTGGCATTGAACGTCTTTTTCCGTGGCCTCACTGCCAGCTTTCGTGTGTCCGTGAATCTAAAGTGAGTCTCCTGTAGACAGCGAGTAGTCAGTCGCACTGGGCACGAAGCCATGTCTTTGGTTGGTGCAGTTTAAGCAATTTGCACCTGAAGTAATTCATGATAGAGCAGTATGGTCATTTCTCGTGGTTTTCTACCACTCCTGTAGTGTGTTTGTCCCTCCTTTTCTCTCCTGCTGTTTGGCTGATTTGGGGACCAGCATGTTTTGTTTCCTTTCTCATACTCTTTGTGGATCTTCTCTTCTCTACCTACTCTTTGTAGGTGTTTTCTTTGTGGTAACCATGGGCCTAACCTAAAATCTCTCACATTTAAACAATCTGTTTTAAGATAATGACAACTTACCTTTATTTCTAATATATTTTGTTCATTTTTGGTAGATTTCCTTATCATTACATACTTCCTAAGATTTTATGGAAACACTTATTTTCAGACCCGAGACAGGCACCCCAGGGGTGCAAAGGGGCAACCCTGTAGCTGGGCATGCGAGGGCTCGCAGTGCCCCCGCCCCACTTTCCTGTCCCACGCGTGACTTGTCCTCCACGCGGAGAACCGGCTCCAGAGGGCGCTCGGGGGCGGCGTGGCCCCAACGGCCTGGACCAGGGCGGTGGCAGAGCAGCTCCTCCGGTCCGACAGCCACGGCCGCTGGGGGCGCTTTTTCGACCCGAGTCGCGCCCAGGCCGGCCCTGCAGGCGGAAACCCTGTGAACCTGGGTCTCCTGAGCTGGGTGCAGGGGGACTGGNAGAACCGGCTCCAGAGGGCGCTTGGGGGCGGCGCGGCCCCAACGGCCTGGACCAGGGCGGTGGCAGAGCAGCTCCTCCGGTCCGACAGCCACGGCCGCTGGGGGCGCTTTTTCGACCCGAGTCGCGCCCAGGCCGGCCCTGCAGGCGGAAACCCTGTGAACCTGGGTCTCCTGAGCTGGGTGCAGGGGGACTGGTGCAGACCCTCCAGGGCAGCTCGAGGGTCGCGGAGCCCCGGGCTGCGGCTGCCTGAGAGAAGGTTAAGGGCCCTCGGAAGGCGTGATTCTCCTTGCCTGGTACATGTGATCCAGGTGTGTGCCTTTGTAGGACTGGCGTGCTCCTGGAGCTTCTGAAATCTCTTGATCTTGGAGGT
Source organism: Sturnira hondurensis (assembly GCF_014824575.4). Classification (NCBI taxonomy): domain Eukaryota; kingdom Metazoa; phylum Chordata; class Mammalia; order Chiroptera; family Phyllostomidae; genus Sturnira; species Sturnira hondurensis. Next base: position 6,525 of record NW_028093370.1, read on the forward strand.
TGATTTCGCGGGGTCCTCAGAGAACTGCCCCCGACCCCACCTCCTGGGGCAGCAGTGATTTGGACCATCTCTAGGGTGTGCCAGAAGGTTCTCAGCTGCAGAGCTTAGGTTTGGGGGTGAGCCATCTTATTTGTTGAAGAGCCAGGCGTTTCAGGTGTTTGGTGGGACTTGGCAATAGGCCTGATAAGGGGGTGGGAGGGAGGAGGGGAGTGTGGTGGTTTTGACCCATGACATCTTTAGGAGAAGGGAAAGGGCAGGGAGCTCATGGAGCTGGTCCCTTGCCCAGAACAGGAGGCCAGGCGACAGAGCATCGCTCCTCTGGGTAAACCCTGGAGGGCACAGACTTATTCCACGGTGCCCAGAGGCACACCTGCTACCTGCTTCTGCCCGAGGCTGGGCACTGCCCCCAGGGGTGCCCCAGAGGATACCTGGTCAGCAGGCACCTGGCACAGTCTCTCCAGCAGATGGCAACCTTGCCCCTCTGTGGGAGCTGCTGCCAGCTCCTTTAAAGGCTGGGTCCCGGTGGCTGGGGCCTGGTGCCTGGTTCCTGTGGGTGACCTGTAAAGAAGTTTTAGGGTACCTACCATTAGGAGTGCCTGCTCTTGGGAGAGACCTGCAGCCTGGAGCCTGAGGTTCTGTGGACGGGAGGCGGGGAATGTGTGGGGGTCATCCTCTCTCACTGAGTTCCTCTGAGCCCAGGACAGAGTCTGAAGATTCCCGAGTATCCAGGTGTACTCTAGTACTTCCCCAAGGGCGCCTCTGCAGCCCCCAGTCTAGAGGAACAGG
>NW_028093371.1:0-911 GCF_014824575.4 Sturnira hondurensis
GGCAAGAATAGTGGGGGAAATATAGAATCTAAAGAAGTTGAGACATGTGGTCATAAACTGAAGGGGGGGGAATGGTGGGGGAGGGAGTGTGTGGGTGGAGAGGAATGAAGGGGGGAATAGAACAACTGTAATGGTATAATCAATAAAATATATATTAAAAAAAAACAAGCCCCCCCCAAGAAAAATGCTAGAAAATGGGAACAGGAAGAAAAACTAAAACAAGGTTCTCTCCACTTACAGAGGTCAGTGGCCAGCGCACACGTGGCTCCTGAGAAGCACTGGGAGTGACCGCCCCTGGGGCCAGCGCGCCGTTGTCCTGCTCACACATGCCTGTGAGCAGTGGGCCCTGCTGCCTTCGTTTGATGGGCGAGGAAACTGAGTGTGAGAGAGGGAAACCTTCCAGAGACCTTTCGAGTGACAGAGCAAGGGCTGGAACCCAGGGACGGCAGACTCCAGGGTCCCCGGCATCCTGCACCCTGCAGGACGCTGTATTTATCCAGAAAGGTTGAATTAGGTCGTTTGTATGCTGCTCTCTCCCTGGATTTATGCTCCCCTCCCTGGCCTCGCCATCTCCCAAGCCTGCGCCTGGTCTGGAAGGACATATTTTTTCGTTAATGTAGCTGTGGCTCATTGCTTTCTCCTGTAGTTTGGAGAGGCAGCAAGTTTACTCTCAGGCGGTCGCTCCTCTGTGCTTTCTCCTTTTCTGCTGGTATCTTGATAGAAGCCACTGTGTTTTTGGCAAGTTATAAACATCTATTTGTTTTCTTTCTCACCTTTTTTTAAATTTAATTTTATTTTATTTTTGAATATATTTTATTGATTATACCATTACAGTTGTTCTGTTCCCCCCTTCATTCCCCTCCACCCACACACTCCCTCCCCCACCATTCTCCCCCCCCTTAGTTTATGAC
>NW_028093372.1:0-753 GCF_014824575.4 Sturnira hondurensis
TCCTGGTTGGCCCAGTTCTCCTCTGTCATTAGCAGGTGATGGTTACTATTGTTCAATTTGTCAGGGAGGCTCTTCCCCCGTGTCAGGGATGGGGCTGCCACATTGAAGTTTGTTGCTGGTGGAGGGGAGCCGGGACAGGCTGTGGCCACTGCCTGTCCCAGGGAAAGGCAGAGTGAGTATAGTAAGGAGGGCTCCCCACAGTACCAGTGGCTGTGGCCTAGCAGGAGGGCAGCGGGATCACATCTCCAAATGTTGTGGCCCCCATCCTTGAATCAGGAGTGTCAGGGCCATAGCGGTTTTCCTCGTTCTGCTTAAGCTTCTTCCAGCCCAGGTGGTATATCTCTAGCATGTTGAGTAAGAGGGACAGGCAGGCCACAACCAGCATGAAGATGATGAAGATGGTCTTCTCTGTGGGCCTAGAGATGAAGCAGTCCACTCTGTTGGGGCAGGGCCACCTGTCACAACGGTAGAGTGGCTTTAGCTGAAAGCCATACAGAAAGTACTGTCCAACGATGAAGCCCACTTCCAATATAATCTTAAAGATGATGTTGAAAACATAGGTCCGAAGCAGGGCCCCAGCGATGCGGACACTTCCCTGGTCATCCCGCACTGAGGGCCTGTTCCTCTGGACTTGGTCATTGTCTCCCTTCACTTGCTCTTCTTCGTGCCCTCTCTTCTTCTGTTCCATGCGCACAATGTGTAGCACATGCCCCAGGTAGATGAGGGTGGGCGTGGACACAAAGATGATCTGCA
>NW_028093373.1:0-5393 GCF_014824575.4 Sturnira hondurensis
CATGTGTAATACAGGCAAATAAATATGTTTTTGATAGTTTACTTTATAGACTTTAGTTCATTCATGAATTTGAGCATTGCTTTATATCGATGTAGCCTTTTTAAGTTATTCTTTTTTTTTCTTTTGTAAATTCCCTTTATGTATGCTCTGCTCTGTTTTCTTTTGAGGGGATGAGATTCTTCTTCTTCTTGTTGATTTTTTACAATTCATTGTAAATACCTGGTATTAAGATCTTATTTCTTGTTGGTTTCAGATAAAACAAATATTTTATCTGTTTTCCTGTGTATCTTTTAACTTTGTTCATATGTTTTTTACTAAACACACACCCAGATTTTGATGAAATCGAATTCGGCAAATTTTTTCTTATGGATTATGCTTTGGAATGTCTTTACTCTAGGTCAGTAAGTTATACTGCTATGTTATTTTCTATCATGTCATTGTTATATTGTAACTTTTAGATACTTACCCCATTTATAGACTATCTCCTGTGTCAGATTGGGCAGGAAGTCAGTTTTCTTTGTCTCGTTGTAGTGAACTAATTTTTACCAACACTACTTACTAAACTATTTGTCCTCTGCCTAATGATATGTAAAATGTAAAGGTAAATCTCTTGGGTTACAATAAATATCCAACTGGAATGGTTACTGGTATTACCCTAAATTTATAGATCAATTTGAGGAGAAATTATATCTTTATAATATTAAAATCAACTGATCCAAAAGATGAAATAGCTCTCCACTTATTCAAATTATCTTCTACTTTATTAGAGCTAATTTGTTACCCCCATGATTCATTTCTCCGTACTTTATAATTTTTGTTGCTATTGTGAAATTTTACCCTATATTTAAAATTACATTTTTAATTGGTTATTGCTGGTAGAGTGTGGGGTTGATTTTGCCCTCAAGTCCCACCCTTTGCCACAGATGAAAGTAAACACTACCAAGATATGATCGGCTTGGGGAGGAGAGGTGGCCAGTTTCTCAGAGGAAAAAGGCCTGGAGCCCCTTCCTCCAGGGGCTTTTATTGGGTTGTAATACACAGGAATACAGGGCAGCAAGGATCAAACAGTAGACAACCTTTCAAAGAAATCTGAGGACTTAGTCTGAGTCAATGTCTGTTAAGAAAGGGGGTTTTGCAGAAACTTTGGGAGACATACCCATTTCCTGCTCGGATCCTTAACATATGAATGAAAGCACCCTTAGCAAAACAGGTTTCAGAGGATTTTTTAGGAATTCTTTCTTATGCTAGATTTCTCCCTGGGTACTGCTCTAGCAAGGCACAGAGCTGCACCACTCCCCATCAGGTTTTCAGGCTTAAGTGGATTAGAGCAAGGAAGTGCTTCTCCCAGAGGACATGGGGACTCGGGCTGTGTCACATAGCAGGGGATGGGGGGCAAGGGTCCATTGCTCCCTCTTTGTCACAGCCCCCTGAGTCCTTCCATAATGGCCTCCCAAGTGATCATGTCTGGCTTAGGTTGCCCCTTGCTGTGAAAAGTCTTACCTGTCTCTGACTACTGACCATGCTTTGGGGGCAGGGGGATGAAGCTGAAGTAGAGTTTGCTACCAGACACAAGGCTTGTCTCCTGTGGCTCGCATTCTGGAGGTTGCTCACTCATCCTTAGCCATGGGAGTAGTGACAATTCCTGAAACCAGGCAGAGTGGTACCCAAGACTAGAGAGGTAGAAAAATTGTTTTAATTTTTAAAGGTTGAGCTCTGATACAGAAAACTTGCATATCTTTCTTTACAACCTATAACACTTTGTTCAATTTTTTGTTTCTTTTCTAGATTGGTAATTATATGTGACAAGCAAGTAGCACAGTTTTATTTCTCATTTTTCTTTTCTTATATCTTGCATGAATTATATTTTTGTTTCTTCATGGTATCCTTTATTGCTCTCAGTACTACACTAAACAGTAATGGTGAGAACAGTACCGTTCTTTGTCTTGCTCCTGATCTTAGAGACTGCACCAGAAATTTCTCTACTAAATACAAAAAGTGTTCTTGGGTTTTGATACACAACCAACCAGGTTTAGAAAAATTTATTTATTTCTGATTTAGAAAGTAAATAATAACAAATATGTCTTAATATATGCTTTTCCTACATCACTGAGATTATTATATGATTTTACTTTTCAGTGTAATAATTAGAATTTCTGTGTGTGTTTCTGATGTTGAAACACATTTGCATCCCAGAGATAAATCACTTTAATTATGCCATATTATTTTAAAATAATTTTTTGGATTCAATCAGCTCTCCTTTTAGTCAGGATTTTTACGTCTACATTCTCCCACACATGGAGATGTGAGTGCTAACAACATGTTATTTTTTTATCCTCCTCATAACCATTAAGGAAGTTTTTTGATAGGAAACGCAGCTCAGGATTCACCCTATGATTCAGAATTCTCCTGAGCACTTGAGTGGCTCCAGAGACTGCTCATGCATCCCTTTGTTCATCTCCTTTAAATGGCAGTATTGCTGCAAAGAGTGTTCTAAAATCAATGATAAGACCTCTGAAAGGGGCAGATGTGCAGATTGCCTTTCCTGCCTTGTCCTAGATTTTTCTGAGCCCTTTGACTTCATGACAAGATGCTCCCAGTCTCTACTCTGCCCATTGTGTAGCTATACACCTGCGACAGTTCCCCCAACAGTGAAATGTCTTTATTGGTTTGGGCATGCTCAGTTGATCTTTTTTGTCCACTGCAGGAGAAAATGTTGGTAAGGTTATTAGAGAGAGGGAAAGAGGAGGCACACATTGAACAAAGGGGACAATTTGGCACATGTTGAGAGTGAATTGGTTTCAATCCCTTCATACATTTGAGGTTTTAAATTCAACAAACTTTTGTCCAAACAACATAGTTCTTAGGGCTGAATCTTCTGTAATATATCTAGCTAAGGTGTTCTCCACAGTGGATCTGCCTCATCAAACCACAGTTTCCACGTTGAATTCCCTGTGAAGAAGAATCCTGGTCCTCACTTGAGGGAGACAAAAGCAGAACTTCCATGGAGTCCCGATCCTCTCGGTGTAAATTCTTACACATCTGCATGAGTCTGGGAAGGCAGTAAGTGAGTATGGATGCTGGGGAATAGGTAATTTTGAGGACAAAAGATTTTTGAATTATAAATTTAATAGTTTTCTCTTAGTTACTACGGATTCTCCCAGTATCCTCTTCCTAAAGGAAATGTGAATTAGACAATGCATGGTTTTGTGACCCTATCATCCTATCCTACCCCTAGTAATATATGTCATTTTAAAGAAGTAAACTTACAAGTTGATGTTAAATCTAGAGAAAAGGCAGAATAAGATGAAAGACTGACAGAAGACAGGATTTCCTTACAGAAGCTTCTTGACCCTGAGGTGGCCTGGGGAACAATTTCTCCACATTTGCTTGGGAGAAAAACATGCTTTAAAAAGGAAATTGGGAGGGGTCAAAGATGTAGCCTTCTAATATTATACTGCCAGGGTCAGTGAGCATTTCTACCGTCTGACAAGTCATGAGTCACACTCATTTCTGACTCTTTCACCTGTCTCCTGCTACCTTGGCTCAAGTCAAATCAGCTCAAAAACATGAGTTGGACACTAATTCTGTGCCAGGATATATGTTATTTGCTGTGAATAAAGAGGAGTCAGATGTGGCTGCTGTTCTTGAATGTCTTACAGTAACAGAGAAAGAAAAGAACTTCAATAATATTTGTTAAGAGCAATGATGGAGGTAAGTACATCATGCTGGAAGTACATTGATGTGTCTAGGCTGTATTGGGTGATCATAAATGTGTGCACCTGTGTGTACCTATGTCTTTGTGTGTTAGAGGTGGGGGCTGGGGAATGGACAAGAAGGCATAGAAATCAGCAATATCCTGTGGCTGCCCTTTCATTGAGTTAAGCACTGATGTAAACATCACTTAGACCTTTGTGACAAGTGTTACGTTTTTATTTTCTGTCTTTTCATCAAAACCAAGAAACATCGCTGGCTTGCCATTGAATTTTCCCTGAGATCTAGACACATGATTAGTACCTATGGGCAGGATGTGAACTGTAGCAGCAAAAGTAAGTCTAAGGGACGTTAGCTGGACCATAACCTGGAGACTTTAACAAGTAAACAGGCAGTACCTTCCACTAGGGGATGGTAATTGCAGAAGTACCTATCTTAAAATAGCCTGTGTTCTCAAAACTTATTTTTATATCAGCTATTTAACAGTAGGGTATATTTCTCATTAGAAGGAATTCTATATGAGTTCGATTTAAGTAATTGTTAGACCATATGCACTCACTTGGTCTACTACTTTCATTCACAAGTCAGTATTTGCTGTGTATCTATGATGTTCTGGAAACACAATGGCACTGGGGATAAAACATGATTATAGTTTGGTCCCTCGTATCTGAGAGTGTTTGGCCTCAGAGGCTGGGTCTTCTGTCTGTATCCCCATTACCAAGAAAGTGCTTGGCCAATAACATTTACTCAATGAATAAGGTGATTGAGTACTCAGAGTGCGCTGAATGTTCAACAGAAATGATGCTAACTCTGTGTGGTGGGCATAGCTTTAAATAGAGGGAGTATTAGAAGGCTGAGCCAACACCAGTAGAATATAAAAATACAGTGTGTCCTAGTTATGTGGGGGAGAATGCCTAGAAATGTGGCCCGTGTCAACTAAGAGAGTCATGAATATTAAGCTAGCAGAAATGTGATTGTTCATAGAAACATTTTATTTATTCATTCATTATTTCAATGATGAAATGAAATGTGTCAGCATTTTGGGTCATGGACCCATCCAAACACCTAAGACTCCACTTTCAGATTACATAGAGTGTAATTGTGTCTTTTGGAGAAAATTGGCAATTCCTTCAGCCCAGGAGTTCTTCATTTGTAATTCAGGGGTTCTTCCATTTAGGTGTAAATGCTACTGCTTTATTTTACTTTAACTGAAATCCGAAATGCTTTTCTTGTTTGAATGTAGGTAAACAACCCAAACCAACATTATCTGTATCCATGACTTCATCACCAATAGAAATCAGAGATATTTTTACATTGCATTGCAGTTGTTGAAGATATCTCAGTATATCATTGAAGTTCATCATTTTCAAATAATGGTGGTTATTAGACTTGCCAGAAAAATTTAAAATTTAATATTTTAAAGTAGCATCTGTATTGTTATAAGATTTGTTTTCTAAAACTATTATAACTATATTTTGATGTAATTGGTTTTCTTGATAATCCTATATAGTTCATTTTTTGTATATATGCACATATGTGTGTGTATGTAATTGATGTTTGTAAAACATTATTTTGAAGTGCCTTTATCAGACAGATAAAGGCTTGACAGATCAAGGCTCACATAGAGCCTTAAAATTTAGACTTTAAATTTTTTCTCCCCTTTTGGAGTGGCTTAATGATGT
>NW_028093373.1:6035-27680 GCF_014824575.4 Sturnira hondurensis
GGGGGGCTATTAGTGTGGCCTTTCTCTCCTCTCGGTGAACTTAGCTGGTCTCGCCAGTGCCCTCCCAAGATCCAGAATGGCGCCGCTCTCCCGTGCCCCGCTGAGAGCAGGTTTTTCCCCAGGCTTCCCAACTCTGGCCTGGCGTGAGGGCACGCACTCCCAGCCAGGCTTTCCTGGTCTAGCAGGCTTGGGCTTAGACCTTTCCCAGTGCTGTGGCCGCACACACTGGGCAACTCACAATTCTTCCAAGCTGGCAACCACAGCCTGACTCCAGGTGCTTCTCAGTCTGAGCCCAGCTGGGTAGGGATCAATCTGGCGATTGGCGCTTCCCCAGGGGCCGAGTCAGTCTCGAGCAGCGCCCCGCGGCTGTGTGAGTGCCCGCTGGAGTCCCCGGCTGGAGTCCCCCGGTATTGGGAATGCGCACCACTGGGACTGCGCACCACGGGGAATGCACGCCACCGGGAATACACGGGATTCCCAGACTTCCAATCTGGCGACCTCACTGGATTATGGATGCTTCTCAGTCTGCGCCCAGCTGGGTAGGGATGGATCTGGCGATTGGCACTTCCCCAGGGGCCCTGTAAGTCGCAAGCAGTGCCCCAATGCTGTGTGAGCGCCTGCTGGAGTCCCCAGCTGGAGTCCCCTGGTATCGGGAATGCGCACCTCCAGGAATGCGCGCCACCCAGACCTCCAAACCGGCAACTACAGCCTGCCTTCCGGTGCTTCTCAGCCTGCTCCCAGCTGGGTAGGGAGGGAACTGGTGACTGGTGCTCTTCCAGGGGCACTGACCATATCCCGAATCACCCCCGAGACTGTGGGAGCACCAGCTCAGGCTACTGGGAATGTTGGGGCCCCTCAGTTCCCCAAACTGGCAAACACAGCCTGACTCCACGTGTTATCAGAGTTCTCCGGTTTGCTTCCCAATGCCCACTCCTCTCTCTGCCACTACAGGCAAACCGATCTCTCCCGGTGTTTTCCAATCTGCACCCTGCTGGTTAGAGAGGATGCCGGTGACTAGTTCTCTCATAGGGTTGTCGTTGTTGCCCTCCCTTGGCTCTCAGAGATCAGGGCGGCCCTGCCAGGACCCTGGCACCGCCGCCGCGGGCGAAGGGCCCACAGCCTCTGTGCTGTTCCCTTGTACCTTATTGATCTGAGGTCCGTCTCCTCTCCTCAACCTCTGGTCATTCAGTGTCCGCTATGCTCTCTGGGGTCCTGCCGTCCCATATGCTGGGTCCCTGTTGGGTGTTCGCCGTGCTCCTCTGCAGAGCAGCCTGGTTTTTCTCTGGCGCGTGAAGAGAAGTGAAATCCTTTGTCCTACTCTGCCGCCATCTTCCTCCTCTAAAAATGCAATTTTAAATATAGGGTAAAATTTCACAATAGCAACAAAAATTATAAAGTATGTAGAAATGAATCATGGGGTAACAAATTGGCTCTAGTAAAGTAGAAGATAATTTGAATAAGTGGAGAGCTATTTCATCTTTTGGATCAGTTGATTTTAATATTATAAAGATATCATTTCTTCCCAAATTGATCTATAAACTTAGGGTAATACCAATAACCATTCCAGTTGGATGTTTAGAGTAACCAAGAGATTTACCTTTACATTTTACATATCATTAGGAAGGGGACAAATAGTTTATTAAGTAGTGTTGGTCAAAATCAGTTCACTACAACAAGACAAAGAAAACTGACTTCCTGCCCAATCTGACACAAGGAGGTAGTCTATGAATGGCGTAAGTATCTAAAAGTTACAACAACATAGCAGTATAACTTACTGACCTAGTGTAAAGACATTCCAAAGCATAATCCATAAAAAAAATTTGCTGAATTTGATTTCATCAAAATCTGGGTTATGTGCTTAGTAAAAAACATTACGAACAAAGTTAAAAGATACACAGGAAAATAGATAAAATATTTGTGTTATCTGAAACCAACAAGAAATTAGAACTTACTACCAGGTACTTACAATGAGTTATAAAAAATCAACAAGAAGAGGAAGAATCTCATCCCCTCAAAAGAAAACAGAGCAGAGAATACATAAAGGGAATTTACAAAAGAAAAAAAAGAATAACTTAAAAAGGCTACATCGATATAAAGCAATGCTCAAATTCATGAAAGTCTATAAAGTAACCTATCAAAAAGATATTTATTTGCCTGTATTACACATGCAGAAATTAGAAATTCAGATACAGTAAAGTGATGGCAAAACACTCCAAAATAGAAGAACACGTTTACCTTTGTGATGAGGAAGAGCCATTCTGGGAAGGAATCCAGTATTACTTGGTCATCTTATGCTTATACATATTCTATAATGTAAGTTATTGAGCCAAAAATATTCTCACACAGTCTCATTATTGGGATATTTGTTGTTCTTTTATCTGTGTTGATAACATGTTGTGTAATTTGGATAACCCTCTCTGAGAGAGGAAATAAATGAAAATGCAGTGGATGAACACAAAGGGAAGCGTATGCCACAGTAGTCAGAAGTGACTGGATGTACATGTGGAAATATGAATGATCTTAAAGACTTAGAACTGAGTGAGCAAATAAGAAACAAATAGACACATATTACAATATCACTTATACAAATTAAAAGTACATACACAAGCAAAGTAATCATTTTGTGAGAAGAGAATGAAGGCACTGCATACATCAGAATAGTTATGAGGTCAATGGGAAGCATGTATGGGTATATATTAAGCAAGTAATAAATAAAGTAAATGTATAGATAAAGGAACAAGAGAGGAGATTTGGAACCAGCAATCATGGTGATATGCCCTACACTTACGAATGTAGTTAAATTTAACTATTCACACCTGAGAATCAAATAAATAAATAACAGGAGAAATTAAGATCACATAGTACTCATATAGAAATAGAAAATCAGAAAGGGACAGACTAGAAAGAATAAAAATGAACCAAATTTAGTAGGCATTTCGTTTTTCTGTTTTTACATTGATTTGGGGGGTGGGTAACATTGGTTAATAACATTGTATACGTTTCAAGTGTACCATTCTATAATACATCATCTGTGTGTTCCATTGTGTGCCCTCCACCCAATGTATAGGCCCCTTTTGTCACCATAATTGACCCCATTTACTCTCTTCATCCTCCCTAAGCCCCCTTCCCCTCTCATATCCACCACAGTGTTGTCTGTGTATGGGTTTTTTTGCTATTTATTTTATATTTCATATCTGAGTGAAATCATATGGTTCATGCCCTTTCCTTACTTATTTCATTTCTCATGATACTCTCAAGATCCATTCATGTCGTTGCAAGTGGCAATATTTCATCTTTTTTAGGGTTGAGTAGTATTCCACTCATCCTATCTTCCAGATCCTCTTTATCCAATCATCACTTGAAGGACAGTTAAGTTCTTTTCATGTCCTGGCTATTGTAAATAATGCTGCAGTGAACATGGGGGCACATATATCTTTTTGTATATTGTATATAAGTCACTTAAAGTTGGTAAGAAATTATCTCATAAATGGTGCTAAGTGACTATTTGGGGAAAAAACTAAGGACACCTATCTCATTTCTTATATCAAAAGCAATTCTAAGTGTATCAAGATGTATGGAAAGTCATATATGTCAGCAAAACTATGAAAACCTTAGAGAAAAATGTAAATGAATTTTTTTAAAATAATGCTGAAAAAGCATTATTTTTCATAACTGAGGCCTTTCAGACACTAACACAAAACTCAGAAGTCATAAAGAAAAAGAATGATTGATATGCCCATATTGAATTATAAATCACATGTGTGATGCAAATATCCATAAAGAAAGCCAAGAAGCAAAATGGGAAAAGACTTGTCTCCAAGGCAAATTTTTCATAATATTTAAGGGTTTTACAAAGTGGCAAAAGAAAGTTGAACAACCCAATATAAGAAAATTTGCAAAAGAAACAGAGTTCCTTTATAGTAAAAGATACAAAAATGATTAATAAACATAAAATTATGCTCATCCTTAAGTACAGTTGAAGCGTTATGTAATAAAATAGCAAAATTGGAGAGTGTGGCACCAGTTGTTAGTAAAGGTGTAACTGGATAGGAACTTTTGAGCAATTTGAAGGGAGTATCAGTCAATGCAACTGACACTGCCTACTGATATTTTAAAGGAATGTGCCTTGAGACCCAGCAATTAAGCCTCAGGAAGCTTACTCTTCAAATACATTTGACAAAGACACAAAGATATACCTGCAAAGAGGTATTGATTTAATGTCTAAAGATTGGAAACAACCCAAATGTCCATTAAGATGGATATGGTTAAATAAATCATGGCATGTTACACCACAGAACATAATCCATTTATTCTTAAGAGTTAGATTTATATGTGCTGTGAAAACAAAGCTAAACTACTAATAACGTGTAAGCCAACAACAAAACCAGTGAAATGGTGGAATTTAAGGTAATAGCATGTCCTTGAGGTGATTGATTGATGTTCTCCTGAACATACATTGCCACAGGAAATGTGACTGGGAGACCATCAGCTTCAGGGGCTTCCTTGAATCCCACCTGCCTGTACTACCATCTGATAACTCCATCCTTCCACTATTTTTCTCTTGCATCATTTAGCCTTCAGATGATACACATACAACATTTAAATGTATACCTCACGTTTGATTTTCTCTCCTTAGCTTGAGAGAACTATAGGAGTTTCATTTTCATGTGGACAAACCAAAGTCTCAATTTAATACTTTAAGAAGCAAATGGTTTCAGAAATAGTTGTATACAAATGGTTCACAGCCTTTGTCTATGAATTATCCCCCCAAAAGAAAAGTTTTGACTTTATGACCAGTAAAAGTATGCAACTTTAAGATAAAAGCACACTTAAAACTCCTGTAGTTATGTGGATATCATTGTGGGGGTGACTTTCCTTGCAAGTTCCCCTCATGTGCCACAGATGAGAATAAACATGAGTGAGACAGGATCTAATCTGCTTGGGGAGGGCAGGTGGTGGATCCCTCAAAGGGGAAGGGCCAAGAGCCCCCTGCTCAAGGGGCTTCTATTGGGTTCCTTTGCATCAGATTACAGGTAAGGATCAAACAACAGATAGCATTCAAAGAACTGTGAGGGCTTATTCTCAGTCAAGGTCGAGTGGGAGAAGCCATAAAACTATGAGGAACAAACTTCTTGCTTGGACTCTTATCATTTAAATGAGTTCATTCTAAACAAAGCAGGTTTCACAGGATTTTTACATATTCTTTCTTTTGCCTGATTTACCTCAGGGGATACCTCCTGTTTCCAGGACAGGGTTGCACCACCTTCCCCATCATAGGTTTTCAGGTTTGAGGGCATTAGAGCCAGGAAGCACTTCTTCCAGAAGACATGGGGACTTGGGATATGACAAAGCTGGAGGGGGCGGGCAGAGTCCATCGCTCTTTATTGCAGCCCCCTGAGTCCTTCCATGATGGCCTCCCAAGTAGTCATGTCTGTCCTAGGTTGCCTCTCTTTTGAGAGGGTCTTACTCATCAAGGACTTCTGACCATGCTTTGGGGGCAGGGAGGAAACTGAGGCAGCATTTGCTACCAGAGACAGTTTTGTCTCCTGCGGCTCCATTCCAGAGGTCCTTAGCCACAGGGGGTAGAGTTGCAATTCCTAGAACCAGGCACAGGGGTACACAACATATCATGGCTACAGGACAGTACTAATCAACTCTATCACTTAACATTATCACCTCAATGACCATAAACCAAAAATGAGAGTGCATCCCTTCCATCAAGTTGCATTCCTCAGATAGAAAGTTGGCGTCCAGATAATTCAGTATATGCTCATTGTCCTTTTTATGTAATCACCATGTAAATGAAAACACAAGTTTGATAACTTGTAAACCTCTGGGAATATATCTGCTGATGTCATTGGAGTGACATTGGTGTACAGTTTGAAAGATGTAGAGGCTTTACTCTGTGATTTCAAATGCAACACTAAGTGCCCTAGGATGTCGCACAGGATGGAAAATAAAATTGAGGGCTGATAAATCTCCAGAAGAATTCCTCATTTCCATCACTCCCAGCAGCGCAATTCAAATATTCCCATGCAGGAAAATCTGCTGTTCACAACTGGGATCTAGGAGAACTGAGTTTGTACCTTCAATCAAACAAGGGAAAGAGGCTTGGGATGGAGTCACACTCCTAGCATGACTCTGGTGCAGACCCTGAGAGGCATTGCTTAGGAGCCAGCCTACAGTTGGCACTGCCCTTCCAGAGTGGGTCTCTGCAGGCTGCAGAAACCACTCCCTCCCACACTCCACCCTGGATTCCTAGACCAGTGACTCCTCAGCCCCATGTCTGCCTGCTCTCTGCCCTCGGGTGAGAGTGGGAAGGCTGCTGCTGAGCCTCAGTGTGCAGGATTCTGCAGTACTGACTGGGGGTTGTGGTGGGGAGTGGAATGGTGTTGGGAAAGGTGGGCTTTGTCATTTATTCTCCTACACATCAACAACTTATTCCTTACCAATCTCTCAGAGACAGCAGTTCTGGTTCCACTTTTCTTAAGAAACCCAAGCTAAACTCCTCTTCCAGACTTTCTTCTTAGGAACAAGGCAGTTTCCAGACACATCTCACTCTGCCTGACTCTGCCTCCCATGCCCTCAATTGTCCACCCTTCAGTTTGCATAGTTCCTCTCAGTTGGCATTTGTTCCCCCATCTCCCACTGAACAGGCAAAGGACCTAGAGGAAACTAGGAACCTTACTCTGAGGACCCTCATCAAGAGCCTCTTGATCTTGAGCAGGCTCTGAGCCTAGGAGATGTGAGGGAACCAGGACTGAATGGGACACTCTTCTGGGAATGCTGGCATTGGCACTTCCAGCCCCTTCAGGAGTAAGAGCAGGTGGACAAGAGGGTTTCCCATGACACCAGTGCTGTCCATCTAGTCCAGAGGAGGACACTGACCTCCACTGCTGGTGACGCCAAACCTACACCTTATTCTGCAATGACCTCCCCATATAAGCCAGGCATGTTGGGTTCCCATATATCCAGGCTGGGTCAGTATCAAATTGGCTCAGTATCCAAGTATCTGCTTTGTGAGTCCTTCTGTTATGGTGAAAGATCTGGTGCCCATGAGGGTTGACACTTAAGAATCTGAAACACATATGTGAATATATCTGTGATGTGTAGATGTGTACATGTTTCTGTTGCATATGGTCTGTGTGCAGCATGAGGTGTGTGTGGATAATAATCTGCATTATGCAGTTGTGTGTGTGACAGTCATTATGAAGAGATTTCTGGAAAGGCCGTATTGGTCACAATGCTGTTAGGGCCTCAGAGAGATAAAAGATTTATTACCCACACTTTTGGTTTGGGAGAAACAGCCAGACTCATAGATCTCTTCCTGCCTCCCCTCTTCCTTCTGCTTTTCTCCACATCTCTGTGCCCTGCTTTCTGTCCCTGCTTGCTTCTAACTTCTATTTTCTTTATTCTATTTTAACCACTCTTAATTATTTCTTCCTCATCCTCTGCCCATATTACATAAAGACACATCCTGTTGACTTAATTAGTAGAGTTGATAGTTAGATGAAATCTTTGGAGTGCAAAAGAATGAATAATTATTCCTGGCCTTTCTTGGAATGTAAATGTACAACAGTTCATCTTTTTACCTCCTTCTTCACCCATCTGTTACTCATTTGTTACTGTCCTTTTCTCTCTGGAGATTAAATCATCTTCCCCATGCCATATGTACACACATGTGTACATAAGCGTTCATATCCTACCTCAGAGAGATACACTGTTTTTAATATTTATTTATATTTGCTGTACAGTCTGCCTCTGGATTTAAATAACAACCACAGCCCGGACCTGTGTGGCTCAGTTGCTGGGCATTGTCCCACAAGGAAACAGTTTGCTGGTTCTGTCCCAGGCTGGGTACATGCCTGGGCTGTGGTTTGGTTTTCCTGATCAGAGTGCCTCTCAGGCCACGTATGAGAGACAACCAATCAGTGTTTCTCTTCCACATAGATGCTTCTCTGTCTCCCAACCTTTCCCTCCCTCCAAAAATAAATAAATAAATAAATTATTGTACAAAATTACAACCTGCTAATAAAAATAAAAATGTTATATTTGGCATTAATTAGAACAAGTTGGACAGCAATAGAGTTAAAAATATTCAATTAGGTGTCAGTTTTAAATGTGCCTCTTCTACAGGGCTTGACATCAGAAACCCAAAGTTTTCCTTGTTGTTGGTACCAAACAGGTAAATAGGCATCACTCTCAATGAAAGAAGAAAACCAACCCTTTGTGGCTGAGTTCATCTTCCTTGGCCTTTCAAGGGACTTGCAGACCCAGATGCTGCTATTTACTCTTTTCCTCATCATTTATTTGTTGACTGTGCTTGGAAAACTGCTTATCATCGTTCTCATCTTCATGGACTCTTGGCTTCAAAAGCCCATGTATGTTTTTCTTAGATACCTCTCTTTCACAGGTCTTTGTTTCTCTACTACCATTGTCCCTCAAGTGACAATGGTCCCTCATGGTCCATTTCCTGGTAAATAGGAAAACTATTTCTTTTGGAGGGTGTATGGGACAGATAATCATCTTCCTTCTGGTTGGGTGCACAGAGTGTGCACTGCTGGCGG
Source organism: Sturnira hondurensis (assembly GCF_014824575.4). Lineage (NCBI taxonomy): Eukaryota > Metazoa > Chordata > Mammalia > Chiroptera > Phyllostomidae > Sturnira > Sturnira hondurensis. Next base: position 14,603 of record NW_028093373.1, read on the forward strand.
TGATGTCCTATGACCGGTATGGGGCTGTCTGCAAACCCCGTAGTACTCCAGCATCATGACACAACAGGTGTGTCTCCAGCTGGCCATAGCACCCTGGGCCAGTGGGACAGTAGTGTCTCTGGTGGAGACCACCTTTACCCCCAACTTCCCTATCCAGGACAGAGCATTATGAATCACTACTTTTGTGAACCTCCTGCTCTCCTGAGCTGGCTTCAGCAGACACCTACAGCACAGAGATGGCCATCTTTGCAATGGGTGTGGTCATCCTCCTAGCTCCTGTCTCCCTGGTCCTCGTCTCCTACTGGCATATTATCTCCCCTGTGTCCAGATGCAGTCTGGGGAGGGCAGGCTCAAGGCTTTCTCTACCTGTGGCTCCCACCTCATTGTTGTTGTCCTTTTCTATGGGTCAGAATATTCACCTACATGGGGCCAAACTCCAAGACCACAGAAGAGCGGGATAAGATGATATCTGTGTTTTACACAGTGGTGATGCCAATGTTGAACCCCATAATTTATAGCCTGAGAAACAAGCATGTCAAAGGGGCTCTCAGGAAACTAACTAGAAGAAAGACTTTTCCTCACAGGCAGAGACTTCTAGGTGTCACTTTCTGAGCTATGGGAACATCCTTAGAAGAGGAGCAGAACTTTGATAAATACTTATCAATTAGGTCATTTTTAAAAAAGCATGAGGCCCTGGATTGTGTGGCTCAGTGGATTAAGTGCCAGCCTGCAAACCAAAGGGTCACCAGTCAATTTCTAATCACAGCACATGCCTGGGTTGTGGGCCAGGTCCACAGTGAAGGGTGTGCAAGAGGCAACCACACATTAATGTTTCTCTTCCTCTCTTCCTCCTTTCCCCTCTGTTTAAAAATTAATACATGAAATTGTTTTTAAAAACTTTTTTAAAAAAGCATGAAAGTAAAGGACATGTTCTAGAATCTGTGAATACTGCACTCCAAGCTAATACAAAGGAGAGAAAAATAAAAGGATGAAAAGTAGATTGTGTCCTGAATGTGAAAACTGTCATCTTATCTTGAAGAAGTTTGTGGTTAATTCATTTAATGTAGACATGTTTTATGCATGGTTACAATGGAATCTAGGAGGTTTAAGCTCAGTTCCCTTGAAATATGGATGCTTGCATGATTCTCATATCAAAGATGCTTCAAGTTTGGATGTCCCAGTCATACAAACCTAGAACGAAACTCTGAGTAAAACAATCGACAAATCTTGAAGAGGTTTTAATGCTGGGGTCATGTACCATGATATTTCACTTTGTAAAAAGCACTAAAGGTAATCATATTTGATCATTTAAAATGTTCTCTCCTGAAACCTCCAGGAAAACTTTTTCATATTATCAATACAAATTTCATATAATTGTAGAGTATCAGATGCAGTAAGAAATGAATTCAACAGTCTTCTAATCTAGCCATTTATTTGGGGCTTAAACTACTCTGTAATATCTTTTATTGTATAAGTGTCTAGCATTTGCCTAAACAAGAATGATATAGCTCCTTACTCTCTTGGGTGTTCTCTTTCATATATAGTTTTTTATTACAAGTGTTTTACTCATGGTAGTGTAAAACCAATTTTCATGTATCTTCAACTCACTTTTTCTAGTTTTATTCCTAGAACAATTTTTATTATCCTTCTAGACCACAACTCAATGGCGTCAGTTCCCATATCTGCCCCAAATCAGTTCTCACAAAACCATCCCCCTTTCCTTTAAAATTCCTTTATCCAACATAATTTCCATCTCCTCTGTCCAAATTCCAAACCCACAGAATCCTGAGCAAAATAAAATAATTACATTTTAAGGCACTGGGTTTGGAGTGGGTTTGTGAAGCGGCAATGGATAAATGAAACGCTGAGAGAACTGTGCTCCTATTTACTCCACCAAAGTAGATGCTACTGGGCCTTTTTCATATGACCAAAGAAAAATGGTCTCCTGACACTACTACCTCTCACTCCATGGAGGGAGAGGGGGAATAAAGGGCCAGAAAGCTTCTAAAGAAAAAGTATTTAGTATACATACCCCCAAATCAAAATAAACATCATATGTCAGTCAGGACTCTTAGTAATCCTTATGCATGACTGTGCATCATGACTATGCATGACTGTGCATAATGACCATGCACGATTAAAGCTAAAAGGACAAATACTGGAATAAAGGCCATTCTGGTATTCTGGTCCTGAGCCAGAACCACAGACCCAAACCCTATCACAGAACTACTACTCAACTACTCACTACTACTACTGAACACTAGATGGCGCAAATACCCTGCCAACACCTTCAGTGCAGACTGCTTCTGGAGCTGCTGCTTTGCTGAAAGTGGAAATTGGGATGTTGCTGCTTCCTCTGCCACAGATGACCAAGGCTAACACCAACAGTGATGAGTCATGTTGATAGTATTTCTCCTTGAGCTGATATGATGGGAAGAGCACTTTTTCAGTGATCGGTCTTGCCCAAACTCACAACCTGAACCTAATCATGAGAAACACCTCAGGAAAATTCTAAGAGATGAGCTTCCCATGAAATATGTGATCAGTACTTCCCCAAACTGTAAAGGTCATCGAAAACAAGTCTGAGAAATTGTCACAGCCAAGAGGAACCTATGGAGACACGACAACTAAATGTAATACACTATCTGGTTGGATCAGGAAAAGACCAGTAAAAAAAATACTAATACAAAATATCCTAAAAAAATCTGAATGAAGAATGGACTTTAGTTAATAATAAAGTATGAGTGTTGTTTTTGTAATTATAACAAATGTACCATAATAATGTAAGATAAATAGAACCAGCAGCATGGGTACATGGAACAGCTGTCAGAGGGGAGCAGGGAGAGAGGACTGGATGAGAGAAGGTGAACAGATTAGCCAAAGAACATGTATGCATAACCCATAGACACAGACAAGAGTGTGGTGATGGCCCGAAGGAAGGGGGGGTAAGGGCTGGGTGGAGGTGGGAAAAGGGGGGAGAAATAGGGACATCTTTAATAGTGTCAACAATAAAAATAAAGTTAGAAAAAATAATAAGGAAAAGTGAGGGAGTGTATGGGAATTTGTTGTACGATATTTTTCAGTTTTTCTGTAGATCTGAAACTGCTTCAAAATGTCTGGTTTTAAAAACAAAAGAAACTGCTGTTTTTGCTTTTTCATATTACTACCTCTTAATTTAAAGTCTACACTGGGCCTATCTAATTGAGTTCAAGTACATGCTATGCCCTAGCTACAATGAAGACAAAGAAAGTGGATTTCGGGTAACATTCAAGTTCTGTGGAGGGAGGCACACTCTAAAATCCCCCCACATTCACAGAAATCTATAAACACAGAAACGGCATTCAATGATCAGAAGCCAAATTTGAAAAATGTCTATTACATATAGCCTATGAAACCAAATTATCCCCACTACTGTCTTGAATACTTAAAAATTCCAGACTGACCAGTGCAATTCACAATCTACACAACACAATATTCTGAGGATGTGTGTAACACAGAGCTTTAAGTGAAGAGATATAATAATTTAGCATACGGAATCTTCTGTTCAACACTAAGACAGCCCTCATTTGATCGTGTTTACTCATATACTCTCAACTGTTAGGACAGTGTCTGCCACATTGGATTTGCAACACAAATTTGCTGAATGAGTATAGAAGTGGTCTAGGAAAAGTGTTGCATTATGTCAGGTCAAGTATCTCTATGTGTGTGTGTGTTTTAATGCAAACAGATTACTTAGTAAGAAGTGAACCAATAAACCACAAGAGCTGAATTTCATGGTGGTAAAAGGGAATGGAGTTTGTAACGAACAATTCTATGCATCTGAAGGATCTGGCTTCAGGTGGCTTCAGAAACCTTTATCTACATGGTAAGAGTCATTTTTTTTTTTTTAGTGCTTCTCTAGGGATTACAATAAATAGCTTTAAGTTTTTCTAACCTGCAGTTACTGCAACACCAATTCTGACTTGAAGAGTTTATTTCCTTTAGCATGTTAAAGATGAATTTACACTGTCTTCTGGGCTCTATGGCTTCCGATGAGAAAAGCCACCAACATTCAAATCATAGTAAACTCAATTGAGAGGACAGGCAGAGAGATACCTTATGAAGTTGTGCCATCACAATAGCTAGACCTCCTGTGACGTGACTGGAACCAGGAAATGACCCTCATTCCACTAGAGAAGACCTTCTAAGCTTCAGTGGAAGTTTGAAGATACCTGGTCAGAAACTTCATGTCTGCAAGTAGTATGAAAGGAGGGCTGATCATTCTCCCTCCTACTTAGTGCATTTTCCATTTCCCTGCACTCTTAATTGATTCAAGACAATGTCTGAGTATGTTTACTGGCAATATGTTCAAGTTAAATTTTTATTTTGCCCAGCTAGTTAAATATGAATTGTATAAAGGCCAGTCCTATCACAAACAATTCAGGGCTCATATCATGCCCTCAATCCTAGAAAATATCATCCCACCATTCTGTCATCTTCTAAATCTTGTAGCATAAAGAGAGCAACTGTGGGACAAGTATCAAGTGATCTGAGCTTGAACCTTAGCTGTGCCTAAAGTTCAAAACTTAAAGGGGTTCATAATGTCATCAACCTTATGTAAAAATAATTAAAACAGGCTACATTAATTGCTAAGTCCTTGGTGTTCAGAACTCCACTGGGTGTGGAAGGTACAAGGACAAAGGAATAGATTTGTCGTCATAGTGTTAACACTTCAATGACATCAGTAGGTGCACTCATACAAAATTATAGAAGTGCTCAAATACAGGTAGACACAAAGTGTTATAAGAGAATTAATAAATGATTCCTTGGTTTGGCCAAGCAAAGACAAGAAAACTTCACAGAGGAAATTATGCTTCAGCTGAAACTTGCAAGATGAACAGGAAGTTATACATAATCGCAGGAAGAGGCTTCCGAGAAGAGAGAGCCACATGCAGAAGGCACGGAGAGGTGAGAGAACATGACATGTGCACAGAACAGAAAACATTTTCATGTGACCAGAGCACCAGCAGTCTAGGGGATTCACAACTGGAAAAATAAGCATATATCAGAGAAAAAAACCCTTATTAAAGGGTTTGTCCTTAATCCCAAGACAATAGGGAGTGATTGAAAGATATTAAGCAGGTAACTTAATCAGAGTTGCTCATGGATCATGCAAAAGTCACAGATGGTTTGAAAAGAACCAACTGGAATCTGGTTCGTACAATATTCCAAACCAGAGAAAATAAGAGCCAGAATCTGCAATCAGTGTGGTAGGGATGGGGAAGGGAATACTGAATCAGTGTTCAGAAGGAAAAGTAATCAAGTCTGGAGGAGGCATTAAAGGATTTTCATCCTGGTTCCTGGGTTCTATAGTGGGTATTGTCATTTTCTGAAATGGGGTAGAGAAAAGGAGAAGGCTCTGGGTAGAGGGAGATAATGAGTATAATTTACAACTCACTACTGTTTAAATCTGTGTATAGTGTATAAGGCTGTGTTGTGGACACATGTAGTCTTTTGTGTCTAAATTTCTTATGGGTAGAGCTCAATGTGTTCTTACATTCTCTTTCTATAGTTATTTCCCTGCTTTTCTTCATTATTTTCTTCATTATTTATCCATTCATTCAATAACGATTTACTGGGCATCTACCTTGCTAGGAACTGAAATAAAAAGTTGAGTAGCATAATTTCTCCTCTCAAGCAATATAGCATCTTGACTATGAGATGGAGACATAAGTCAATGATTATTCTAAAATAAAGACTATGAAAGTGGTATTTCATGTCTCCAGTGCTAATAATATCTTGAAACTTCCTACTCCTCTGGAGGAATGGTCTTACTATTTGCTCTCATACTGTCACCCAATGCTGGGCGCTCCAGCTTGTCCTCTCTGAGAGGAGCTCAGACTTGGTCCGGTGTTCAGAGAGTGGGTGGAAAAGTGTTAAATTTTTCACTGGCACTTAAATTCATGACTTGTAGTCAGATGGCCCCGGATGCATAGCCCAACACCAGCACTTGCTGGCAGCCTCTCCTTAGAAAAGTGACTTAATTTCTCTATTCCTCCTGTTCCTTGGCTGTAAAGTGGGACTAATAAAAGTTTATATTATCTTTAGGTTGTTGTCAGACAAACAGCATGACACGCGTGAAACATTTGGATTACTGCCTGGCACTTTTTTGGTGCTCAATAAATGCTAGTCTTTACGTGAAAATGAAAAGGGTACAAAACAGCTTTCATAGAAGAAGTGATACCTGCCTTGAAGTTTTTTAAATGAATAGGATTCAGAAGAAAAATTAAAGAGCACTTTCTCATTGTTTTTGCTCTTTAACTCCCTCCTTCGTTCACCACCCTGACTTCACATCCTGCACCTGCTCAGGACTTTACTCAACTGTCCTCTTTGCAGTGAAGCCGTCTGTGGCACTCCCCGCACTGCCACATGCGTACTGCGCCCCTGCCTTGTTCTTCTTCATTATTCGGGTTCCATTCTCACAAACCATACATTCTACTTACATAACTTGTTCATAATCTGTTTTCCCTAGTAGAAGATGGGCTCTGTGAGGGCAGAGATTTTGGTTGGTTTTACTTACTGACATATTATCTTCAGCATATAGAACAGTGTCTAGAAGATATTCAAAGTCCATTGAAAAAATTATTCTTTTATTACAGATGAAAAGCAAGGTTCATGGCAAGTTAGGGCAATGGTAAGATAAGTGAATTTTGAAAGGTAGAGTTAACATTATATTGTAATACTTATAATGGCATTTGTTATCTATGTATTATATACCAGTTACCATGCTAAGTACTTTACATTTATTCCTTTATTTAAGTGTGTAGTCATCAGAAAGAATTTCAGTCTCTATTCTGAAGCTTAGTTATTGATACAATGATGAAAACTTCTTTTTTCCCCTCACAGGATTTAATATTATCAGTCACATCTGCATTTTACTAACATGTAACACATGAGCTTCACATTTCTGAATAGTAAAGACACAAGTCAACTAACAGAAAATAATGAAAGGGTTCATACATAACACACCCAGATTCTCTCTATGGTCAGATACGACCTTGAGTCTGTTTTCCCTTTGTCTGATCACAAATACGTGTATAGCCACATGGAGAATATTTAGCCTAGCCTGAAAAACAGGCTAGTGTTCTTCCCCCCAAAATGTGAATCCCATAGTCAGACTCATTTTTCACATATTTGAAAGTACACCTGTTGGATCTTCAACAACAATAACAAGAGAGGCGGAGAATGAGACCACAGGAGATCCCGTTTCCAAGGGTGTAATAGGGGACCATGTAACATACCGAGAATTCTTCCCAGAGCATGAATGCCCAGCAGAATGCTGGGCAGAAGAATGATGTGGGGAAACTGGACAAGTGTCAGTGAGTTTGTTCTTGTGAGTTTCTCAGCCTTGTCTCCTGAGCTACAAGCTCTGCTATCTCTCCTTTTCTTGGCCATTTACATCGTTACCCTAATGGGCAACGTCCTTATCATCCTGGTCACTACAGCTGACTCTGCACTACAAAGTCCTATGTACTTCTTCCTCAGGAACTTGTCCTTCCTGGAGATAGGTTTCAACTTGGTCATTGTGCCCAAGATGCTGGGGACCCTGATCATCCAAGACACAGCCATCTCCTTCCTTGGCTGTGCCACTCAGATGTATTTCTTCTTCTTCTTTGGGGCTGCTGAGTGCTGCCTCCTGGCCACAATGGCATATGACCGCTATGTGGCCATCTGTGACCCTTTGCGTTACCCAGTCATCATGGGCCGCAGGACCTGTGCCCAGCTGGCAGCTGCATCCTGGTTCTCAGGGTTTCCAGTGGCCACTGTGCAAACCACATGGATTTTCAGCTTCCCTTTCTGTGGCCCCAACAGGGTGAACCACTTCTTCTGTGACAGTCCCCCTGTCATGGCCCTGGTCTGTGCTGACACTTCACTGTTTGAACTGGAAGCTCTGACAGCCACTGTTCTCTTCATCCTCTTCCCTTTCTTGCTGATCCTGGGGTCCTATGTTCGCATCCTCTCCACTATCTTCAGGATGCCTTCAGCTGAGGGGAAACGCAAGGCCTTCTCCACCTGTTCCTCCCACCTCCTGGTTGTCTCCCTTTTCTACAGCACTGCCATCCTCACGTACTTTCGGCCCCGGTCCAGCACCTCTCCTGAGAACAAGAAGCTGCTGTCACTCTCCTACACGGTGGTGACTCCCATGTTGAACCCCATCATTTACAGCTTAAGGAAAAGTGAAGTGAGGGCAGCACTGAAACGGGTCATCCGCAGGACCCTGGGCCCACAGAAACTATGACTGACTTAGATGAAAACTGAAAGAGTGGAATTCGGGGACAAAGGAAAGAAAAACAAATTCCTCAGATGGATTTTGGGACTCCAGTTTCCAGTTGCTGCAGTATACTCAGTGGGATTTTTGACTTTCCACTGGGATCCACTTATGAAAACCACATGAATGATGAAACAAAGAACTGCATGCAGTAGGCCCAGCATTCTATGGCACTGTGCTACCAATGTCTCTGAAGATGCCACTGGTTTACACAGGTTAGGTTCCCATGTGAAGGTAGAGACCTTCTCTCTAATTTGCTGTTTTTTGTTTTAACCTTTTCCGGAGCTTCATGTATATCATTTAAGATTTTTTTGCTTTCCTCTCTTCTATTTGCCCCAAAACTCTACAAGCAACTTTTAAAGATCTTTCTGTGTCCAAGGTAAAGGAAGGATAATAAAATTTTGTTTCATTCTTTTTTTCACTGCAGAAAATTTTATTCAGTATTCGGTGTGTGTTAGACCCTGTTTAGGCACAGAAGACACATTGCTGAATAAAACAGACCAATTGCTCACCTCATGGAAATTATACTGAGAGAGGGAAAATTAAAAGGTACTTAAAACCTTCACCGGCAATAGTGGTATTCATGCTCTGCTACCATGTGTTCTGTGCCTTATCTGGAGAACCAGAATTCCATGCTACTGACAGTTGCCTCAATATCCAATTATCCACTCTGGACATGAGAGTTGCTTGATACAAAGTGCTAAAGGAAGTTGCAGTCAAGTACAAGTGGACAACTTACGGGAAACTGCTATAAATGACTCAGATTTCCTTGGTTTACTATATTTTTTTTGAAAATTTATTGTGATTGAATGAAGTCAACTGTTCATTTTAAGCTTGGGTATCACTCAGCCAATGCAGCAGCCACACTTTATGATTTTTGTCCTGCAAACATTGCCCAAATCTGGACTCTTCACAAAGAAACGGCTTGTAACAAGACACCACAGCTTTATGTAAACTATTCACAAGAATGTAGTGATAGTTAATAAAGTAAAATAGCATTTACTGCATAGGTATGTCCTCTGCACAAACCCTGTAAACAAATCTAACTCTGTGCCATGGAGACACCAGGACCAGTTCAGTCTCCCACACAAGGTGTCCTTCAGCTCAGGAGCATCAGGGCTCCTCCAGGGCAGCACATTCTGAACATCTCCATCAGAATTTGTAAATGAAAAGGCAGACCACAGGGTTTTATTTGCATGATGGCAATCACACAACTCAGCAGGTTGGCACCACTCATGAATTTATCATCTCTCATATTAGTCAAGCATTCATCACTGCCTCACATTCATTTTACTTGACCTCAGTATGGTAAGCAGAATAATGGGCCCACAGAGATGACCATGACCTGGGCTGCTGTACATGTGTTACCTTACATGGTAAAAGGGATTTTGTTGATGTGATTAAATTAAGTATCTTCACATAGGGAGATTACCCAGGATTTTTTTTTAATACGGTGACAGAAAATCAGAAAGCAGGTTGAGTATGACTTTGAAACATTTCTTCCCATGGCTTCCTCACCTCCATATACCAAGTCCACAGCTCCTGTCTGGTGGCCTTTTATACAGAGCTACTCTCCAAGTTCTGGCTGACTCCTCTCGGTCCTTTGGCCCTGGATTGGTAATAGCTTCTTACTCTTGCTACCTTAGGCTATCACTATTTCTTGCTGTTTTCCAGAACCCTGTTCTTATGTTTATAAAGGTGTGTCCTACTAGATATAGTACTCATGTCTACAATAAGAATGTGAGAAGTACATAAAGCTCATAAATTCTGTTTCATTGTAGCCATGCTCTTTACATTGTAGCCATGCTTGAACGGATATCGCAACTTGAATGGATACAGGGTGGGCAAAATAGATTTATCAATAATACAGGTTAGTAGTACAATAATTAACAAATAAATGAGAATTCAAAATTAAACTCTGTGTTTCTTGTACTCACAATGGTAAACTTACTTTTGCCAATCCCTGTATGGAGGTACGTGTGTATGCACATGGATGTGTGGCACCTAGCTCATGGTGAATAAGTAAGTAATATATGTTAATATGTTATTAGGTGATGATAAGAAGTATTAAAGGATACAGGAAAGGAATTAGAATCGATTCTCAATTAGATAGATATTAATACATAGCATGATATAATAAAGTACACATCGCAGATTCCAGGGATTGTAAAATGTGAATGCTTCTCAGGGGATTTCCTAATTCTTAGGTGATGAAAGACCTACCAGAAAAAAGACCCTGCTTCCTATTGCTCCATGAATTACTGTCTTTCTTCTCTTACTGAAGAAGTGCTGGTTAAAGGGTCGAAGGTTGGGTCCACAGAAAAGGCTCAAGGATGAGACTCATACCACATTCTATTCTTGCTGAGGAAACTACTCAGTGGGTCTCAGAAGTAGAGAGCCAGATGTGTGTCATCGTCAGTGGCAATTTCAGCGCCTGCATGGAAAATTCCTTGCAGCCACTTTCCTCAGAGCTCCCTTCATGTCCTTGTTCCTCAGGCTGTAGATGAGGGGATTCAGCATGGGGGTCACCATTGTGTAGAACACAGACAGCACTTTTTTTTGCTCTTTGGAGGAGTTTGGTGTCATGTAGGTGACAATTGCAGACCCAAAAAAAATAAAGACCACCATGAGGTGGGAGCCGCAGGTAGAGAATGCCTTGAGTCGTCCTGCAGCTGACTTCATCCTGACCACAGTCACTATGATGTGGCCGTAGGACACCAGGATTAGGGAAACAGGTATGAGGAGAATCACAACCCCCATGAGGAAAATGGCCATCTCTGCAGTCCAGGTGTCTGTGGATGCCAGGCTCAACAGTGCAGGTGCCTCACAGAAGAAATGGGCAATAGTATTGCTGCCTCTGTAGGGTAGCCTTAATGTGAAGGTGGTGTCCACCACAGACCCCAGAATGCCACTGGTCCATGAACCTGCAGCCAGCTGGAAACACACTCTCCAGGTCATGATGCTGGGGTAATGCAAAGGGTTACAGATGGCTGCATACCGATCATAAGACATCGCTGCCAAAAGGGCACACTGGGTAGCCCCCAAAATGAGGGAAAATAGAAGCTGAGCTGCACAGCGTGTGAATGAAATGACTTTCTTTCTAGATAGCAGGTGGACAAGGGCCTGAGGAACGGTGGTAGTGGAGAAGCAGAGGTCAGCCAGAGATAAGTTGCAGAGAAAGAAATACATAGGTGTGTGAAGCAGGGAGTCAACCTGTACAAGGGACATGAGGAGCAGATTTGCAACCACAGTGACAAGGTAAACACCCAGGAATAAGATGAATAGTAGCTGCTGGGTGTGTGGGTTGTCAGAGAGTCCCAGAAGGAAGAATTCTGTCACCTGTGTCTGATTTGTCTGTATCATGGTTTGTCTCCTTTTGCAGTGCAAAGTCACTACATGCTAATCATAGGTGTGCATGACCTAGGAAATTATATAATTCAGAGTTGGAGGGCTTAGGAAATGCCTCCACTCACTACCAACCGTTTCCAGAATCTTCTTTATAAGCTTTTTAGAAAATGATCATGCTGCTTTAGTTGGAACATTTTCAATTTTGTAAATCTTAAATCTTTATAAAATGGTGCATTCACGTCTAATGTCCTCTGGCAAGTGTAGGGTAGATCAAAGCATTATCTTCTTTATTTGTAGTATGGCATATCTAATAATAAAAAGACAGGTTGAATTCACATATAAGGTCATGCTATTTAATTTTACCTTATTATTAACTAAAACCTTGAGTCTTATGCTGCTCTTGCCACACCTCCCCCATCTCATGTAGGTGCAGATGTTTTTCATTCTTTGGACATCCAACCATTTCTTCTGTCTATTTCTTGGAAGGGTAGTCACAAAGGTATGAGAAATCAAATGGAACTGACTCTTGTCTTGGAGAAAATGACCTGTTTAGAAGGAGCTGGGAAACCAAGAGGTATCTCTGAATAATATGCCACAATCTCTTTGGAAATCCTATCCTCCCCTTCACTGGGGCTCCCATATAACAATCTTAACTGTCAGTGAACATCCAAAGTAATGGACTCCTATCACGACATAATTTTTATTTTAATCCACTAGCCTGGCTAGTTTTCTGTATTCAGCCTAAGCAGCATGATCTAATACCTCCAGCTCATCATGTCTCCCTGCCTGTGGTCTGGTGTGCTCTTCCCAGAAATACAAAGTTCTTTCAGAATTTTGCCTATGTATTTTTCATTTTTATGTGCTTTATTAAACATACCTCAGAGCTTTGTTTAATAAACTGTGATTAATTAAATAAAGTAAATAAAAATTAATTGGCCACATAGTTTAATGGAGTGGTTTTAAAAGCCTGCCTAGACAGACTGCAAGAGTTTGGGAGCAATGATAAGACATCATAGAGCCAATCCAAAAGGGGAGAAAAAATTTAAAGTCTAAATTTTAAGGTTCTATGTGAGCCTTGATCTGTCAAGCCTTTATCTGTCTGATAAAGGCACTTCAAAATAATGTTTTACAAACATCAATTACATACACACACATATCTGCATATATACAAAAAATGAACTGTATAGGATTGTCAAGAAAACCAATTGCGTCAAAATATAGTTATAATAGTTTTAGAAAACAAATGTTATAACAATACAGATGCTTCTTTAAAATATTAAATTTTTGTGGCAAGTCTAATAACCACCTTTATTTCAAAATGATGAACTTCAATGGTATTTTGGGATATCTTTAACAACTGCAATGCAATATAAAAATATCTCTGATTTCTATTGGTGATGAAGTCATGGATACAGATAATGT
>NW_028093374.1:0-1332 GCF_014824575.4 Sturnira hondurensis
CACAATTCTAAGGATCAATGAATCCAGGAGTTGGTTTTTTGAAAAGATAAATGAAATAGACAAGCTTTTAAGTAGGCTCATCAAAAAAAGAAGAGAGAGGACCCAAATAAACCCAATCAGTAATGAAAGAGGAGAGATTACAACTGATACCAAAGAAATAGAAGGGATTGTACAAAACTACTATGAAGAACTGTATGCCAAGAAATTTGAAAACCTAGGTGAAATGGACAAATTCCTAGAAAAATATAATCTTCCAAAACTCAATGAAGAAGAAGTAGAAAGCCTGAACAGACCAATAACAGCAGATGAGATTGAAGCAGTAATCAAAAAACTCCCATCACACAAAAGCCCCAGACCAGATGGTTTCACAGGAGAATTCTACACAGCATTTAAGGAAGAGCTAACCCCTATTCTTCACAGACTATTCCAAAAAATCCAAAAGATGGGAAACTCCCCAACTCTTTTTATGTAGCCAGCATCATCCTAATTCCCAAACTAGATAGAGACACAACAAAGAAAGAAAACTTCAGGCCAATATTGCTGATGAAAACAGATGCTAAAATCATCAACAAAATATTGGCAAATTGCATCCAACAATACATCAAAAAGATCATACATCATGACCAAGTGGGATTCATCCCAGGGATGCAAGGATGGTTCAATATCGCCAAATCAGTAAATGTAATACATCACATAAACAAAAGCAAACACAAAAAACACATGATCATATCAATAAATGCAGAAAAAGCTTTTGATAAGGCAGAACACCCATTTATGATAAAAGTACTCAGCCAAGTAGGAATAGAGGGAGCATTCCTCAATATAATAAAGGCCATATATGAAAGACCTACAGCCAGCATCATACTCAATGGGCAAACACGAAAATCTTTTCCACAAAGATCAGGAACAAGACAAGGTTGTCCACTTTCACCACTTCTATTTAATACAGTATTGGAAGGTATTGGAAGTATTAATATAGTATTAAATATACTATATTTAATATAGTATTGGAAGTTTTAGCCTCAGCGATTAGGCAAGAAAAGGAAATAAAAGGCATTCAAATTGGAAAGGAGGAAACAAAACTGGCATTGTTTGCAGGTGACATGATAGTGTACATGGAAAATCCTATAGACTCTACCAAAAAACTGCTTGAACTAGTAAATGAGTTTGGCAAAACAGCGGGATACAAAGTCAATATCCAGAAATCAAAGGCATTTTCATTCAACAATGAAACAGCAGAAGCAGAAATGAAGAAAAAATCCCATTCAATATAGCAAAAGCAAAAATAAAATATCTGGGAATAAATCTAACCAAGGAGTTAAAAGACCTGTA
>NW_028093375.1:0-583 GCF_014824575.4 Sturnira hondurensis
CAGAATGGTGGGGGAGGGAGGGTGCAGGCGGAAGGGATTGAAGGGGGGGAATAGAACAACTGTAATGGTATAATCAATAAAATATATTTAAAAAAATTATAGCTTTGCTGTATAGAGTCATCTTGGATATAGGTCTCTGCCTTTCATGACATTGAATACTTCTTTCTAGCCCCTTCTTGCCTGCAAGGTTTCTTTTGAGAAATCAGCTGATATTCTTATGGGAACTTCTTCATAGGTAATTCTCCCCTTTCCTCTCACTGCTTTTAAGATTCTCTCCACATCTTTAATCTTGAGTAACTTAATTATGATGTGTCTTTCTGTATTCCTCCTTTGGTCCAACTTCTTTGGGACTCTCTGAGCTTCCTGCACTTCTATGTCGATTTCCTTCACCAGATTAGGGAAATTTTCCTTCATTATTTGTTTAAATAAGTTTTCAGTTTCTTTTTTTTATTTTTTTAAATTTATTTAATTATTTTTCAAGTACAGTTTTCTGTCTGTTACTCCCATCCCATCCTACTCCCCATGCTCCCCACTCCCTCCCATCTCCACCCTTCTCAGTTGTTGTCCATGTATCCTTTATATA
>NW_028093376.1:0-1528 GCF_014824575.4 Sturnira hondurensis
GAACATTGGGGTGCATAGGTTCTTTTGGATTGGTGTTTTAGGGTTCTTAGGGTACAATCCCAGCAGTGGAATTGTTGCTGCTAAATACACATTCTTTTCAAATGCACATGGAACATTTTCAAAGATAGACCACATGATAGGACACAAAATGAGCCTCAACAAATTCAAGAAAATTGAAATCATACCAAGGATTTTCTCTGACCACAAGGGAATGAAATTAGAAACCAACCCCAAAGGAAAAAACCCAAAACACCCAAAATCATGGAGACTGAATGGTATGCTATTAAACAACGAATGGGTCAAGATTGAAATTAGGGAGGATATCAAAAAGTTTCTGGAAACAAATGAAAATGAACTCACAACAACCCAAAACTTATGGGACACGGCCAAGGCAGTCCTGAGAGGGAAGTTCATAGCAATACAGGCTTACCTAAAGAAAATAGAAACATTTCAAACAAACAACCTAACCCGACGCCTGCAAGAACAACAACAAAGACAGCCCAGAGCAAGTACAAGGAAGGAATTAACCAAGATCAGAGCAGAATTAAATTACATAGAGACCAAAAGCACAATTCTAAGGATCAATGAATCCAAGAGTTGGTTTTTTGAAAAGATAAACAAAATAGACAAGCCTTTAAGTAGGCTCATTAAGAAAAGAAGAGAGAGGACACAAATAAACACAATCAGAAATGAAAGAGGAGAGATTACAACTGATACCACAGAAGTAGAAGGGATTGTAAGGAATTACTATGCAGAACTGTATGCCAAGAAATTTGAAAACCGAGGTGAAATGGACAAATTTCTAGAAAAATATAATCTTCCAAAACTCAATGAAGAAGAAGTAGAAAGCCTGAACAGACCAATAACAGCAAATGAAATTGAAGCAGTAATAAAAAAACTCCCATCACACAAAAGCCCTGGACCAGATGGTTTCACAGGAGAATTCTACAAAGCTTTTAAGGAAGAGCTAACCCCTATTCTTCACAGACTATTCCAAAAAATCCAAAATGATGGGAAACTCCCAAACTCTTTTTATGAAGCGAGCATTATCCTAATTCCAAAACCAGATAGAGACACAACAAAGAAAGATAACTGTCATTTTGAACTCAGTATCTGATAGTTGAATTGCCTCTATTTCCTTTAGCAGTCTTTCTGAGGATTCCTCCTTTTCTTTAGATTGGGAGTTGTTTCTGTCTTCCCATTATTTGTGAGACTCTTCTTGTTTGCTTCTGCTTCTTGAATTGGTCTATTTCAACTCCCTGACTTTGTGGTATGAACTTCCATGGCAGGAGGCCTGAGAGATTCAGTGGTGTAGTTTCCTTGATCACCTGAACTTCATGCTCTGGGGATATCCTTTATACCATTTATGTTGGCTCTCTGGATGTAATTGGGTTTGGGTTGCTGTTGGGTTTTTCTTTGGTAGGTCCTTCCCTCCAGCTGTTTGACTGATGTCATTCCACCCATCACGACTTATAAGCTGTTGTGCAGGTGGTACCAAAACAAAACCACAGAGTATAGGAAACAAACC
>NW_028093377.1:0-776 GCF_014824575.4 Sturnira hondurensis
CAGCTCTCAATGGCCCTGCTCCATTCGTCCCTTCCCCCAATTGACACCTTGTGGGGGGAGGGTAGGATATCTTAATATTTCCTCCAATATTCCTGTACACTTTGAGTTCTGGACACCATTCTAAATCTTTTCTGGGCCCCCCCTTGGCTGCACCCTGTATCAATTACAGTGCAATTGAACATGCTTCTTTATGCTTTAAAATCTTGGTTTAGGATTTTGTGATATACTTGGTCAGCGGTCTAGGCCTATGTTTGGTTTTTTTTTTACTTGGTTGTAGTTCTGTCGGAGGGGGAAAAGGATGCTTTATAGATCCATAGGGGAGGCGTGCACCCCTGGCCTCTGCTACCAAGACCTGGTGTTACTGCTCACCAGTATGTAACAGTTTGTGTGACAATTCAGCTAACACCTTTCTGTAGTCCCTACTGTCAACCTGATTTTCTTACAGACAAATCAAGGTGCATTGATGGAATATACCTTTTAAAAATATTTTATAAAATGTATTCAAAGTTGACCCTGTGAGTGATATTTAAATGTTAGAAAATTGAGTTTCTTGGTGTGAAGACATGAAAGTTTTTATAAGTGGTGCAGTGTCATTTTCAACAACAGAATCGCAGAATGGTGAAAACATCTATTTTCACAACACTCTTTCCTAGCATGGGTTTCTTTGGGAGCACTGTTACTTTCTTTTTCATTGGTAAACTACCATCTGTACCTTAAGAAACCGATTAGGTGTATTAATGAATTTATTTAATACCTTAAGATAGAATTCTACTACT
>NW_028093378.1:0-536 GCF_014824575.4 Sturnira hondurensis
CTTTCAAGATTTAGTCTGAGAAGCGTTTTCTCTTTGACTAGGAGGCTATATGGAATAATGGCTTTAGAACATGGTCTTCAAAGTTAGACATATATCTAACTTTGATTCTCATTCTGCCTTTTTAGTAGCTGCATGACCTTGGACAAATCACTTAACCTTTTTTTAAACCTCAGTTTCCTTACTGAGGAAGAGGGGTAATACAACCTAACTTACAGTTGTAGGGATTAAATAAACTCCACAAAGCAGCATGGCAGGCAGAGGACATTTAAGTGTTAAATATTTTTATGTCTGGTCACACTAAACTGTTCTCTTCAAGGACAAGAACTCTGTGTTCTTCCTTTTTTAAATAATCTGAGGATATATTTTTATAGATTTTAGAGAGATGAAGTGTGTGTGTGTGTGTGTGTGTGTGTGTGTGTGTGTGTGTGTAGATAGGGAAACATCGATGTGAGAAATGTCGATTGGTTGTCTCCCATAAGTCCCCAGACTTGGAAATCGAACCTACACCCCCTTGGTGTGTAGGATTATGCTCCAAC
>NW_028093379.1:0-543 GCF_014824575.4 Sturnira hondurensis
CCACCGCCTGTGGATTGTTGAGAGGACTGTCTGAAGTGAGGTGCATAAAGGGATACACTGTATGGCATGTAAGGACTCAGTAAAAGATTGTTTTATTGGCGGTGGGGGGGGGGGCAGTGCTGGGCCCCAGCAGCAGTGGCTCAGTCTCCTCCACAGTCGAAACTTAGTGCCCGCGGTTGTCACTGTCCTTCCTGATCATTCTGGTTCGCTGCGGCTGTTGGCTTCCTAACTGGTATTTCTGCCTAAAATCTCTTCTCACCCGTCTCCCTTTCTTCCTCAAGGCTTTACTGGAAGCTTAAAATGACTCACTACTCTCCAACTCTGAAAACATGTCTTATTAAAATTCAGACACTTTATGTTTGTAGCTTTCCTCATTGTATCAGAGAAATACTAAAACTCCCTCCCCCAAAAGGTACCCCCACCCCCTCGCTTCTTAATTGCTAGCCGAAGGGTTACTTTCTCCAGTGGCATCGATAAAAACCAGATCTCTTTTTAGGATTTTCTCCAAGCATATTATAGGAATTTTTATCTTAAAGAGCAAAA
>NW_028093380.1:0-684 GCF_014824575.4 Sturnira hondurensis
CTTAGAGTGGAGTCATGCAAGTTCTTTATATATTTTAGAGATTAAGCCCTTGCCTGAGGTATCATTGGGAAATATGTTTTCTGATAGGGTTGGTTCTTTGTTTGTTTTAATACTGCTCTCTTCAGCCCTGCAGTAGCCTTTTGTTTTGATGAGATCCAGTTTGCTTATCCGTTCCGTGATGTCCCTTGCTCTAGGGGACAGCAGCTGAGTGAAATATCTGCGATTTCCCTTCCTATGTTCTTCTCTAGGATGTTAATTCTGTTACGGCTTATATTTAAGCCTTTTATGTACCTTGAATTTAGTATTGTGACACAGGAGCAAACACTAGGGTGGGTGAATAGGGCAGTAATGGTGTTGGGCTGTGTGGCTGGGCTGGGATGGGAGTAAAAGACAGCAAACTGTACTTGAACAGCAATTCAAATAAAAAGAACTTAGATACCAGAAAAAGAAAATAACACTGGGGTGGAAAGTGGGGAAGGAGTTGAGAAGGAATGGGGTTGTGGGGAGTGTTGGGAGTCTAAAGGCAGAAAAGTGTACTTGACTACCAGTAAAAACTGTTAAAAAGAAATACATAAAATGGGCAAAAATTTGAACAGATATTTCACTAGAAGCCACTGTGAAGGTTCCTACCGCAAGGAGCAACATGAGACAGTTGGTTTGCTTGTAAATTTAACCAAAGACCAG
>NW_028093381.1:0-598 GCF_014824575.4 Sturnira hondurensis
AGTTCATAGCAATACAGACTTACCTAAAGAAAATAGAAACATTTCAAACAAAGAACCTAACCCGATGCCTGCAAGAACTTGAAGAACAACAACAAAGCCCAGAGCAAGTAGAAGGAAGGAGATAACCAAGATCAGAGCCGAATTAAATGACATAGAGACTAAAAGCACAATTCTAAGGATCAATGAATCCAAGAGTTGGTTTTTTGAAAAGAGAAACAAAAATAGACAAGCCTTTAAGTAGGCTCATTAAGAAAAGAAGAGAAAGGACACAAGTAAACACAATCAGAAATGAAAGAGGAGAGATTACAACTGATACCACAGAAATAGAAGGGATTGTAAGGAATTACTATGAAGAACTGTATGCCAAGAAATTTGAAAACCTAGGTGAAATAGACCAATTTCTACAAAAATACAATCTTCCAAAACTCAATGAAGAAGAAGTAGAAAGCCTGAACAGACCAATAACAGCAAATGAAATTGAAGCAGTAATAAAAAACTCCCATCACACAAAAGCCCCGGACCAGATGCTTTCACAGGAGAATTCTATAAAGCGTTTAAGGAAGAGCTAACCCCTATTCTTCACAGACTATTCCAAAAA
>NW_028093382.1:0-1665 GCF_014824575.4 Sturnira hondurensis
TGGCACTGTTCCCTCTCTGGTCCCTTCCCCACATACAGCGCCACAATACAGCCAAGGGGGTTGCACCACCCTGGCGAATACCTAAGGCTCCACCCCTTACATCATAACAGGCCCGCCAAGACAAAAAAAATATGGCCCAAATGAAAGAACAGATCAAAGCTCTAAAAATAGAACTAAGTGATGAAGAGTGAGCCAACCTATCAGATGCAGAGTTCAAAACACCGGTAATCAGGATGCTCACAGAAATGGTTGCATATGGAGGAAAAAGTGAAGGCTATGCAAGGTGAAATGAAGAGAAATGTACAGGGAACCAACAGTGATGGGAAGAAAACCTCGACTCACATCAATCATTTGGAGCAGAAGGAAGAAATAAATATTCAACCAGAACAGAATGAAGAAACAAGAATTCAAAAAAGGGAGGGGAGACTTAGGAAACTCCAGGACAACTCTAAACATTCCAACATCTGAATCATAAGGATGCCAGAAGGAGAAAAGGAAGAGCAAGAAATGGACAACTTATTTGAACAAACAATGAAGGAGAACTTCCCCAATCTGGCAAAGGAAATAGATTTCCAGGAAATCTAGGAAGCTCAAAGAGCCCCAGAGAAGTTGGACCCAAGGAAGCACACACCAAGGCACATCATAGTTACATTACTCAAGATTAAAGAGGAGGAGATCTTAAAAGCAGCAAGAGAAAAGGAGACAGTTACCTACAAAGGAGTTCCCATAAGACTATCAGCTGGTTTCTCAAAACAAAACTTGCAGGCAAGAAGGGGTTAAAAAGAAGTATTCCATGTCATGAAAGGCAAGGACCTCCATTGAAATTTACTCTATCGAGGAAAGCTATCATTTAGAATGGAAGGGGAGATAAAGTGCTTCCCAGATAAGGTCAAGTTCAAGGAGTTCTTCATCACCAAGCCCTTATTATATGAAATGTTTTTAAAGGGACTGTCTAAGGAAAAGAAGATTAAAGAATATGAACAGTAAAATGACAACAAACTCACAACTATCAACAACTGAACCTAAAAAAAAACCTAAGCAAACAACAAAAACGGGAACAGAAGCACAGAAATGAAAATCACATGGAGGGTAATCAGTGGGGAAGGGGAAGGTTGAGAATGGGGGAAATGGTACAGGGAATAAAAAGCATAATTGGTAGGTATAAAATAGACAGAAGGAGGTTAAGAATAGTAATGGAAATGGAGAAGCCAAAGAACTTATATGTACAACTCATGGACATGAATTAAGGTGGGGGGGATGCTAGTGGGTGGGGTATGCAGGGCAGATGGGAAAAAAAGGGGGAAAATGGGACAACTGTAATAGCATAATCAATAAAATATATTTTTAAAAAATAAGAAAAGAAGAACTTAAATTTAATAGAACTAGTTTACCTTTAATACTAAAACATAATAAAGGTGATACAAAAATACCATAGACCAACTTTATTTTTTAATATATATGCCAAGACTAAATAAAATCTTTGAAAATCAAATCCAACAGTGTATTTCTTTTAAAAAAATCCTTTTATAATGAGGTAGGATTCCAAGAAAAAATAATGGCTTTTAAAAAAATGTATTTTATTGATTATACCATTACAGTTGTTCTATTCCCCTCCCTTCATTCCCCTCCACCCACACACTCCCTCCCCCACTATTCTCCCCCCCT
>NW_028093383.1:0-1179 GCF_014824575.4 Sturnira hondurensis
CCCCTCTAAAGATAAATAAATAAAATCTTTTAAATAAAAAAGTACTAAGTATTAATTTTTAAGATGAGTTTATAATTTCAAAAGTCTTTAAATTCTACCAGGAAGTATAATAAACATAAAACAAAAGAGTAAAAAGTCACCAGTGTGCTAAAACCATTGCCTGGTGTCCCTGCATTCTGAATTGAATAATCACAGTTTTAAAATTTCTTTGACTGTGTTCCCTTTGGTAAAGTGTGGTGGAGTAGACCAGCAGCTTAATGGACCTCGTATCAGCTTACTCTCTTTATACTGACTCTAAAGCCTAAATACAATTTTTGATGTAAATTTGAAAGATCAAATGATAAAGAAGGAAGATTTGACCAACTTTGAAATTTATATCCTTCTGTGTATGGACCAAATTGTATCTTGTATCTTAGTCCTGCAAAGATCTATCGGTTAAGGAAAACAAATAATTGAATTTCTGTTCATTCGAAGGTGAGAAACAGTGCCACTGACTGCACCCAAGTTAGAGTTTTGCATATAGAGTGTGGTTATTTGGCGATTCAGAGACTCAAGTGATCACTGGCCTTCAAAATATTCATCTTTTGGAGACCAACCAGTGTACCACTGAGGCCAGAGCAGCAAAAAGAACTAGGCAGGGCTGGGAGAATCAATGGAGAATGTGAAGAAAAAGCAGAAGAGGAGATGATAATGGTAATATTTAGAAAAATTATGTCAAGCTTGGAAGCTTCAAACTGTCTCAGTGCAACTCCGGAAAACCTTACAATCTTGTTTAAGGGTAGAAAACCCGTTTCACAAGTGCATGTAATCCTGAACACAGGTAAGTCTGACAGTGTTATTGGACTGTGGTATGATTTCTTCCCAAGCTTATATGCAGCCCCAGAGTCCTTTTCAGATACTGCTGAGCAATGTAACTCTCAGAATAGGCACCTGCATTTGATATTCCTGTTTTCAGAGATAGTCTGCATGGCAGACCAGCTGGTAATTCCATTCAATGCCTTCCATTTATCTTCATCACTGAATTATTAAAAGTTTGAATTACCATTCTTTACTTTTATGCTCAAATTGATTGATAAAGCACAAAGTCATACCAGATGGCATTAAATTCAAGCAAAAATGTGTTAAGGTTTTTTTTTCTTTGGCAGTGAAGAAGAATTAGAAAAGATTCAGCTGTTTAAT
>NW_028093384.1:0-572 GCF_014824575.4 Sturnira hondurensis
CCCAGTGCAGAGTCAGGGTCACAGAGACAGAGAGCAGAATGGTGGGGCTCGCCGGGCAGGGGGGGAGGGAATGGGAGTCACTGCTTAGTGGGTCCAGTGTTTGTTTTACTAGACGAAAAGAGTTTTGAAGTCGGAGGGTGGTGACGGCAGCCCGACAATGTGAAGGTACTAATACTACTGAACTGTGCATGTAGAAACAACTAAGATGATATGTTTGATGCTGTGTGTATTTTACCCCAGTAAAAAAAAAAAAAGAAAGAAAGAAAGGTAGGATGATCAATGCGCTGTGAACATCCTGTAGAGTTCTGGGAGGATCTGGGGCCTGGAGGTCTTGAGGAATGAATCCTGTGCCTTCAAGTGTTACAAAGCCAAGAAGCTACAAGGCACCTCCTAGCTGGAAGGCCGTAGGGTTGGAGGGGTGGCCAAGTCAGTCTGTAATCGGCTGGCCCTTCGCAGCGTCCATCAGGGTATGTGGCTGCCCACACGCAGCGCAGCATTTGCACTCTCTCTCTCTCTCTCTCTCTCTCTCTCTGCCACCTCCTCCTCCCCATCACTTCCTCTGCAGAAAAGAC
>NW_028093385.1:0-2177 GCF_014824575.4 Sturnira hondurensis
AGCAATTGCTTCCAAAGTGGTGCGTTCTAAGGTAGGTGTAGACTGGAGTAACAAACTAGTTACTAGTGCCCAGTAATAGTTGCTGTTGCATTTCCAACTGAGTTCCTGGTGATTCCATCACTTTTTTTCGTGTGTGTTTAAGTAAGTAATGTGTTCGTTTTTATTGATAAAAAGCATGATTGTGCGTGTATGTGTACAGGAAATTGGATTCAAGTATTTGGATACTTTAAATACATATTTTGTGTGACTTCATATGCTTGACATAAAAGAATCATGAGCCTCCCACTTAGGTGACCTTGCACAGGCATTGTGGTGCCCATTCAAGTTTGAGAGACTTCAAGGCCAACTGAAGGACAGATCTACAGGAAAGTCTGAGTATGGGCTGGCCACTCACACCACTCTGCCCTTAGGGAGACTAACAAATCTCTACCGAGGACAGGCGTTCGCAGGAACTCCTGCTTGCCTGCAGTGTTTACTCTACCTTGTTTTAATATTAAGCCTCTGTGACCCTACTATACATTAAGAAATGTATCTGCTGAGAGGATTAAGGTGAAAGATGGTTAGTTTTCTTAAGTGAGCTGAGAATCGGACAGGCCCCACAGTGCACAGGAAAACCGGGTTACGAATTCAAACACTAAATAGCTTCAGATCCCAGTACCACTGGTTACTAGCAGGTGACCCTGGACAAGTTGCTGCAAAAAGCCTTTTTTCCCTGTTATGGAAATAAAATGGAGATAATAGGGCCTACCTCAGGGGCTGCTGGGAAGTTAAGAAATAACAACACTTAGCATATGTAAGCTATTATCGTCAGCATCAGCCACAGCTGCCCCCAGCAGCCACGCTACCAAGGATGGGACAGACAGCTCGTTTCCAGCCTTTTCTAATCCCCTGAACTAGACTGTCCTATCTGACTTCGGGTTTAGTTCTGGCAGCTGTGACCATTAAGAATGACAAGCACAGAGGCAAAGTAGGAATGTGGAGACGTCTCCACACTGTAATACTGCGTGACAAAGCAGAACTTGGGATGATGTGCATACATCACACACAATTACATAAAAGGAATGTACCATCAACAGGATCCTAGGAGATGACAGAGACTAAGTAATAAGAGTTGGTGCTTTATTGTGAGTTATCTTTGTTTGCTTTTAGAATAAAGCTGGTTAAATGGACTGTTTTAAAAGTAAGGACACTGGATAGGATCTGCAGCTTCACCAACCTCTTTTCTTCTACTCCTGCCCCATGCTTGCCATGTGTTTTGCAAAGTCCTAACAAATGATGTTTAACAGTAACTGATTAATTCTGTTTACATTTTTTTCATTTCAATGCTGACTGAAATTTTACCCAACAATCCAGATTAAAAGGTTCATAATAACATTATGAAATCAAATCACTGCTACAAGTGTGATGATAAGTAAGAAACAATCCAGTTGCTTTACTTGATAGTCAAAGGCACTCTCATTCAAGGTCAACCTGATTCTAGAGGCAGTGAGCACGTTAGTTTGGGGAGTGAGATACCAACTCTAGGAACAATGTCTATACTTGGACCAATCCTGTCTCAGAAATTCCTATTATGTCATCCACAGCCAATCAGAATTTGGAATCAAATTCTGTATGATTATCAATCAGTATGATACCACACAGACGTGTAATCCAAACAAAAGCAAGGAAACTTGATGATTTGGGTAGCTTTTATGTCCTTATCCCAGGTAAATGTATCATTTCTATTAAGCCTTTAGAAATGAAAATGGCCCTTGGTCTTCCACAGGTTCCTTTGCAGATGCAAGACTGGAACCACCATCTCAGGTCAGCTCCCCTCAGCAGACTGCAGGGGTACAACAGGTCAGCCAGCCCTAACCACCTTCTTAACCCTAGTCCTCAAAGGACGGATGCATTTTAGAATTGGGTGGAGGGGACTTGCACCAGAAAATCCTAGGAAATCTCTACACACACATGACCCAGCCACTCCTCCCCATCTCAGGGCTTATATAATTGAGGAGAGGAAACTGGAAGACATGTTACTAGAAAAACACTTCTCCAGTAATCACAGCCTGTGTGTGCCCCGCGCCCCCCGGCCCCTCCACTGCCATGGAATTGAATCAACTTGGAATACTGGAATACTTGGAATACGCCTGTCCTCGGTAGAGATTTGTTAGTCTCCCTAAGGGCAGAGTGGTGTG
>NW_028093386.1:0-541 GCF_014824575.4 Sturnira hondurensis
ACACCTGGAAATAATCAAAGAACGAAGTTGGACTCTTCCCTTACACCAGACTCACGGGTTCATGAAAACGGAGGGCAGACCTAAATGTAAGAGCCAAAACCATACAACCTTGGAAGAAAAAATAGGAGTAAACCGTTGTGACCTTGATTTAGGCAAAGCCTTCCTGCATACAACACCAAAACACGAGTGACAGCAGAATAAATAGGTAACTTTCATGCATGCGAGGAGGATATCAAGAGAGCGAAAAGACAAATGGGAGACGATGTGCGCAAGTCATGTATCTGAGAAGCCACTTGAATGTAGAATGCATGAAGAGCCCTTACAGCTCGATAAAAAAAAGACGTCCCAATGAAACAACAGCTGATGGACCTGAGTAGACATTTCTGTGCAGACACACGCAGGGCCAATGAGCACAGAGAAATGTTCAATGCCATGGGCCACGAGGAAGTGCATATTAAAACCACAGTGAGATATGAATTCACACCCACAAGGATTATTAGTGAAAAGACAGTGACAAGGTGAAGAAACCGGAACCCTCATG
>NW_028093387.1:0-705 GCF_014824575.4 Sturnira hondurensis
CTGTGTCTGTGAGTCTGTTTCATTTGTTTTGTTCTCTAGATTGCACAGATAAGTGAAATCATCTGGTGTTTGTCTTCCTCTGCCTGACCTACATCCCTTAGCACAGTACCCTCTTTGGCCGTTCACGTTGTCACTAAAGATTTCATTCTTTGTGTGGATGAGCGACATTCCATTGCACATGCGCCACTGCTCTTCGTCCCCTCACCTGTGGATGGGCCTGGGGCTGCCTCCATGTTTGGCTACGGTGAGCAATGCAGCCGTGAACACAGGGTGTAGATACTCTTTCGAATTCCTGTTTGGGTTCCTTCAGATGTATTCCCGGAAGTGGAGTCGCTGGGTCACAAGGCAGTTCCATCTTTAGTTTTCTAGGACCCTCCACACTGTTTTCCACAGGGACTGTGCCAGTCTCCATTCCCACTGCCAGTGCAAGAGGTTTGTCTTTTCTCCACATCCTGGCCGGCCCTTCATTGTTTTATCATGACAGCCATTCTGTCAGGTGTGAGCTGATATCATTGAGGGTTGAATTTGCATGTCTCTGTTGATTACTGACATTGAGCATTTTTCCATTTATCTCTGGCCATCTGCATGTCCTCTTTGGAGAACTGCCTATTCATATCCTTTACCCCTTTTTAAATTGGATTGTTAGTCTTCTTTTCCAAAAAATATATTGTATTGATTATGATATTACAGTTGTTTCATTTCCCC
>NW_028093388.1:0-735 GCF_014824575.4 Sturnira hondurensis
AGCCCATGGTCACCTTGACAGTCGAAGGCAAGCCAACAGACTTCCTGGTCGCCACATTTTCAGTTTTAAAGAAACCACAAGGGCAGATCCAAAAGGCCACCACCAAAATAGTGGGGGCAACAGGTAAAGTGGAGGCCTATCCCTGGACAACCGCCAGGATTACTGACTTAGGCCAACGCACCATCACCCACTCCTTCCTAGTCATTCCAGACTGCCCTTATCCGCTACTCGGAAGAGATTTGTTGCAGAAGCTCCAAGCCACCATCACCTTCAGACAAGCGGGGAGCCCCTCGGAGGAGAAGGACCAGGGAGCGGAGGTCCATCTACAGGTAACGGTGCCTTTATCTGAAGAATACCTACTTGCAGCCCTGCAAGAAGGTAAGGAGGAGGGAGTCGGGGTAACAGAGGCGCTACGTGCAGAAGTACCCGGGTATGGGCGGAGACGAATCCTCCGGGACTAGCAGCCCACCAACCACCAGTGCTAGTTCAGCTGGCTAGTACCGCCAGCCCCATCAGAATCAGGCAATACCCTGTTCCTGCAAGAGCCAAACAAGGGATTGCCTGGCACCTGCAGCAGCTATTAGAGGCTGGGATCCTCCGGGAATGCCAGTCTGCCTGGAATACCCCATTACTCCCTGTCCAGAAGCCAGGGACCCAAGACTACTGCCCGGTACAGGACTTGCGCGAAGTAAATGCCAGGGTAGAAACTATACACCCCACGGTGCCAAATCCATA
>NW_028093389.1:0-1149 GCF_014824575.4 Sturnira hondurensis
GAAGTGGTGATATTGAAATTCTCTGTATCCTCCTCTGCTTCTCTGAGCATTTCCTTCATAGTTTGCTCTAAAATGACCTGACACTTAGTTGAGGACACAGCTTTTCCCACTGGGCTCCGTGGAGCAGCTGATTTCTGTCCCACACTTTCACTCCCCTGGCCTCAGAAGGGAAGGGGCATCCTCCTGGGCCCATGTGGCTGGGTTCAGACCACTCTTCCTCTGTCCCTAAAAGTCTCAGGTTTTGCAACTCATGTCATAAGGATAAAGTATCCTGACTGTCTTTATTGCCATCATCTACGGCTGCTGGAACATCATCCCTTTGCGCTGAGGACTTTATTTCCTTACAGTAAGTAAATCTTTGCTCCTTCTTAGTCATGTCCATACCCATGCAAATGATCTATTTAATACTCTGGCTTCTCAATTCTTGATAAATCCCCCACTATCTTGGCTCAACTACTTGTACCCTTAGTCATACCCATGATCTTGTCTCTGTAAATAACTACAACACCCATAATCTCAATTTCAAAGATGCTACCCTCTGACCTGTCTCTCTAGCCCTCTCCCAACAACCCCGCTGCACCAACCCTGAGATACTCTAGGACTTTCGCATCCCCCACCCTCTCACCCTTCCTTTCCTCGCTTAACTCCCGGTCAGTCACACTGCTTCCCAGCAAATGTCCTCAGCTCCCTCCCCTATCTTCAACTCTGCCCCTTGGTTACACCTTAGGTCACATTAATTTCAACTCTCTTCAGACAAAAGGGGCCAAAAAACACACAATTATGCTAATGGTCTCACTTTTAAAAACAGGATCACTATCCTCAGATGGGCTCTGGTAGTTGCCTGGCCCTCACACTATGTTCCTTGGCTCCACTTGCTTAGCCACTCGACCCAATGACTGGTTCCTACTCTCTGCTCCACCAGGAGAACATTTTTGCAAGCTCCCTCCATACCTGCATCTTTGCCCACATACTGGGCTTAATCTCCTTGTGCCAAACATGGAAAATCCTTTTTGTTCTTGTCTTTGGCAACATTCGCTATTTCTTCCAGCTTCATAACAAATCCGTGAGTATTATGCTTTTCTCTTTCCCTTTACAATAGAACCTCTTTGAAGTGTTGTTTTACACATTGTTCCTGGTTTCATTCCTCTT
>NW_028093390.1:0-846 GCF_014824575.4 Sturnira hondurensis
GTTCTCCTTTATTATTTGTTCAAATACGTTTTCCACTCATGGCTGATTCTTTCCCCCTTCTGGTACCCCTATAATCCAGTTGTTGGAACGCTTAAAGATGTCCTGGAGGTTCCTAAGCCTCTCCTCATTGTTTTGAATTCTCATTTCTTCATTCCTTTCTGGTCGGAGCCAATGACTCTAAGCGACCGAGAAATTGCCAGCCTCTCAGAAGCACAATTCAAGACACTATTTATCAGGATGCTCACAGAACTGGTTGATTATAGCCACAAATTAGAGGAACATATGAAGGCTAAACTAATTGAAATGAAGGGAGATGTCCAGGAAACCAATAGCCATGGAAAGGAAACTGGGACTCAAATCAATGGAATGGACCAGAAGGAAGAACGAAACATCCGAGTCGGGTGCTTTCATTTTGTTTTGGGAACTCTGCTCACCACACAAGACCAGGTTAACCGGCTGCCCGCCCCCGCCCCACCCCCCGGGCTCTTTAACTTTCTCTAGCCATGAATGCTAGGGACTGAGATGCTGAGAAACCAGGGCCACAGAAGGACCCAAGACTTTTCCACAGCAAAAGTGCTTTCAACCTGGAATGACTCAAGGCAACTCCGATCCGCACCGAGGGCCGGGAAGACATTTCAAACAGATTGGCCATGCATGCTGGGTTCACTCTCTCAACCTTGAAATGTCATCTTGTCGATGTTTTGTGGAAGTAGAGACTCACCCTGGGGCATGTAACGGATGCCTGTCTTGGATCTTGTCATTTAGACAGTGGCCAGGAGAGAGGAGGTAATCACGTCGGATACATTTCTAAGGACTCTCTAAGTAACCTATCGAAAATAATGAAAT
>NW_028093391.1:0-648 GCF_014824575.4 Sturnira hondurensis
AACATATACTGTGTTCATGGATTGGAAGAATTAACATCATAAAAATGTCCATATTACCCAAAGCAATTTACAGATTTAATACAATACCTATTATAGTACCAATGACATACTTCACAGACATAGAACGAACACTTCAAAAATTTATATGGAACCATAAAAGACCCCGAATAGCAACTGCAATGTTGAGAAAGAAGAACAAAGTAGGAGGGATCACAATACCTGATATCAAACTGTATTACAGGGCCACAGTAATCAAAACAGCCTGGTACTGGCATAAAAACAGGCACATAGACCAATGGAATGGAACAGAGAGCCCAGAAATAAATCCAACTCTCTAGTCAATTAATATTCGACAAAGGGGGCAGTAACATAAAATGGAGTAAAGATAGCCTCTTCAACAAATGGTGTTGGGAGAACTGGACAGCTACATGCAAAAAAAAATGCAACTCAAGCACCAACTTACAACATACACCAAAATAAATTCAAGGTGTATAAAAGACTTAAATATAAGCCGGGAAACTATTAAAGCTCTAGAAGAGAACATTGGCAGGAAAATCTCAGATATTCCACACAGCAATATGTTTAGTGAAATGTTCCCCAGAGCAAGGGATATAAAGGAAAGAATAAACAAATGGGATCTCATCAAAC
>NW_028093392.1:0-1069 GCF_014824575.4 Sturnira hondurensis
TCCCCTCTCTCTAAAAATAAATACACAAAATCTTAAAAAAAAAAAAACAGGGAGCATCTGAGTATTTAGGCAGTGGTCATGATCTCCTTTCCCTTAGGTTGTCACATTTTAAAATGATGACAGCCAACACAACAATTGCCATCTGGTGCAAATGAATCAAAATAATACCTATATATATATTTTTGGTCAGATTGGCAAAGGACACATTGTTTTGTGGGCTACAGAATTTTAGTAATTACTTTATGTGTGCCATGAGATGAAAAAGGTTGAAAATTACTGATCTGGACCTTTTGCTATGTAGTCTTATTGTACAGGACTCGTTTATACATACTGCTGACTGAAGACTGCCCACGTGACTCCTGTGTTCTCACCAGGCCACAGCAGGGCAGTCAGTCATTTTCACACTGCCTCCCATTTGCTGTTAGTTAATGTGCCACGTAGAGAAGAAATGGCATCATGTGACAGCAGTGCTTTCTAAAATTGATCAGTATGGATAGGGAGTTTAAAAAGTAACTGTAACATGCTCCACAGTGCTGTGAATGTTAACCGTTTGGGGTTTGGATGGAGGAAGGCAGGTTCAAAGATGTAGGTCCCTCATAGAAATTTTTCCATTTCCCTGAAACTAAAGATTTCAGATGACTACCAATATCAAGTGGGTAGGTAATAAAAAATAACTCTTGCATTCTCTGAATCATGAAATTTTAATTTAGAAGATAACTACCTATTGTTTTTAGCTCTTGCTAAAACAATGATGGCATTCTTTTCAAATCAATCACAATCCTGCCCTGCCCAGCATGGTTCCATTGGAGTGTAGTCCCATAAACCTAAACGGTTTGATTCCTAGTCAGGGCTCGTATGACAGGCAACCGATGGATGTTTCTCTCTCACATCAGTGTTTCTCTCCCTCTCTCCCTACCCCTCTCTTTGGAATCAATAAGCATGTCTTTCAGTGAGGATAAAAATAAAATAACGTCAGTCACCACCCTGAAAACTTGTATTCTTTCCTTTCTTCTTCCCCACCTTCTCAGACTCCTATTCAAAGGAGTTGTCTCTTCATAATTCAAATTTA
>NW_028093393.1:0-735 GCF_014824575.4 Sturnira hondurensis
GCACAGGTGCGGACACAGGTGCGGACACACCGAGACGCACGGACACACATGGACATGGACATTCGGGCACAGACATGCTTGGCCCCTCCCCCAGGCCCAGCCCAGAGCAGACCAAGGGGAAAAACCACCATCTGCCCCCATGAAGGGGGCATTCCTGACAACCGAGGGGAACTCACAGCAGAGACCACCGGGAACTGACCCGGGGACAGGCGACCGGACAGGGCCAGGGACCTCGCTCCACACATGGCCCCAGACCTGGCCCCCCAAAGGCCCAGACCCAGAGGCGTCAGGCAGCCACAGGCCTGAAGCTGGGGCTGCAGGAAGTGGAAGGGGCCACACAGGGCCATCTCTGTAGGGGCCATGCATCCAGGAGAGACCCCTAAGGCCACACGCAGGCCATGCTCTCCCTGGAACAGGACCCCAAGACCCCGCTGTCTCTATGTCACGCCCTTTGTAAAGCCACATCCCTCCAGAAACAAGTCCTCCGAGAGCTAAGTCCTCCCCAAACCACGCCTCGCGGGGGCAGGCTGGGGCAGCCAGGTCCACGCTGGGACATGCTTGCCACCCCACTCCCCCACCGCACCCCCGGCCATGGCCGCCTGCCCTGGGCCCCTGGGGACACTGGGGGTTAAGGGCTTGGTCTCAGGAGTCCCAGGCCTGGGTTTAAATTCCATCTCCGCCCGGGACCAGCTTCGGGCCTTCCTTGGGCAAATGACGGAACTTCTCTGGGCCTTG
>NW_028093394.1:0-1391 GCF_014824575.4 Sturnira hondurensis
AGAACCCCAGATGTAGGCGAAAGGGGCCTGGTCATTGTGCTGTGGTAATGGAAGAGAATGCAGATGGGCATGTATCTGTCATAGGCCATGACACTGAGCATGTAATACTCAGGAAGGCACAAAATTACAGAAACAAAACAGTGGTCCAGACACCTTTAGTAGGAAATGGTTTTCTCCCCAGATAAGAAATTAACAAACATCTGAAGAGAGACATTGGGGAAATAAAAAATATCCATGGATGTGAAATGGGAAAAAATACATGGTGGATTGTAGCCTGGGAGAGAATGTGATTAATCAAATCAATCCAATGTTCCCAGTCAGGGTGATGAGATAAATGAGGAGAAAATCACAATAAGGATAGATTGCAGTTCTGGTTGGCTGGTCAATCCCAGCAGAATAAACTCAGTTGCCTCAGTGCCATTATGTTGGAAACATATCTTCATTTTCATATTCTCTAGTGAGAGAAGATAATTTTTCAGATATAAAAAATAAATTGTTTGCAAACCAAAAAGAGACAAAAATGAGCACTTGTACAAATTGGTTTTGGATAGAGGGCTTTAAATAGGTCATTTCTCTCAGAGATGGAAGAATTTTAATAGACGCTGCAGGTGATTGGTGGTGCTAATTCAAGTGGACAATATAGTTGAGAAACATATTTCAAGTTCATGCAGCACACTGTTCTGGCTGCCATGCCACTCCCACCCTAACTGGGCTGGCACATACAAAATTTGGCCTACCTGATGGGTGTCCCTAACTAGGCTATGTATGGAATTGGAACCTCTGATGTTGAAAATGGCTACCGCCACAGTCTGATCATGACAAAAACACTTGATAAGGGAATGGGGAGAATGCATGACTCTCTATAGACTGGTTCTACCATTGTCAGTGAAGGCAAAGCTTCTGTGATTAGAGTAGCACAAATCCTTCTGGGGAGCCTGTTACGTATTTACTCAGGTTCAGTTTCTTCCTCATTTTTCACTTACTCTTCCACAGACATGACCTTCTGGTCCTTTGGTGCTCTGTTTATGTCCTTTCTTTGCTCCAAATAAACAAGTGATTCTTTAGAATTATGTTGATTTCAAACCCTTGACTACCAGTCAGGTCTAAGCCAGATATCAGCCAAAATGGTCTCCTGCCTAAGCCACTATAATAAACTTCCTTCTTCTACAACTGAAATTCTCTATCTTCCAACACAAGCCAGTGATCTTTTGTAAACACAAATGGCATCATGTAACTGACTTGGTAAAAATGGTCCGAGATTTTTTACCACACTTGGGCCAAAATCTAAACTTGTTGACAGAGCATATAAGAACTTATATCATGTCTTCCTATCCCTTTCCACAAACTCTGACCACTTTATCTTCAGTCTTTCTTCTCCTGCCACATTGACT
>NW_028093395.1:0-718 GCF_014824575.4 Sturnira hondurensis
CAGAGGTCAACTTTTATTTGTCTTAGCATGTGTAATTTCTTATTTCCGCAGCGTAAAGCCAATGGTAACAGGATTTTAATTTTAAAATCATAGCTGTGCAGACATCACCCAGCATTGCACTGATTCCAAATAATCGTTTGAAGTAAATCTATTTATAAGAGAATGTAATACATCTAACTCAGCTGTACAGTTTACTTTGATTTAACCCCAGTCATTTGTCCCAGACTTTTACTTTTTTAAGTCAGTTCTTTATTTCTGCACACTTACTAAGAAAATGGCCTGAATGAGTGAGGACTTAGAGCTGGAACATGTGATGTTTTCCCACCCAAAATATTCCCCCACCCGTGTGTCAAGCACCACTGGGATGCCACAGACCCAAGCAAAGCCTTTGATCCGGGTCCAGAAAGGAAAAATAGCTCTTTCATCCTGTTAGTTCCTTATTCTGCTAAACAAAGGGGTCTGAGAAGTTAAATAGTTACTAAGACAGATACTAAGTGTTGGGACCCCAGCGTTTTGGGGGGGATATGATTCAACCCTCAAGAAACCAGCACAGAATTGTCCATCTCCTTTATCGCACAGAGCTTTTAAGACTTCAGGCGCAAACCCTTAGGAAAGGCAGCAGTCTGGCTGCACAGTTTCCTCTGGCGTGCACCAGAGCTCGTGGGCCACGGAGACAAGGCTGCGCTTAGATTCTGACGAGACACGCTGTGTGCGTTGG
>NW_028093396.1:0-860 GCF_014824575.4 Sturnira hondurensis
GGGAGAACTGAGAGTTGCCAGAGCACTCCCTGCTTCGAGGGGCCCGTGCCTGTCTGCGAGCAGTCCCGGGGAATCTCGGGCTGCTGTCAGGGCCTCCAGAAGTGGGTCAGCTGCGAGCTCCATCCCTACTCAGCCAGCACAGACCAGCTCGATCCCTGCTCGCTGGCGGTGAGGCAGCGCAGACTGGCTGCATCCCTGCTCAGCTGGTGCAGACTAGAAGACACTGTGAGTCAAGCATTGATCTTCGGCTTGACCGGCTGCAAGTCACTCGTGACTCCCCGGTCCCCGAGTGGCCTGCGCCATTGCCAGCGCCTGCCCCTTCAGCCGCGCCTGCCTTCCAGGCCCCCGGTTTCCTCGACCGCGGGTAGAGCGCACCTTCCCGGCACCCGGGCGACCCGCGCCAGCGCTGGCGATGGCTCCTTCCGCCGAGCGCGCCTTCCGAGCCCCCGGTTTCCTTGACCGCGGGTAGCGCGCGCCTTCCCGGCCCCCGGCTTCATTGGCCTCGGGTCTTGCGTGCCTTCCCGGCCCCCGAGGGGCCCCGAGAAGGCCGTCTACTCGGGGAACTGCCAGTCGCCCGTGCTTTCTGGTGGGGCGGGGTCTGCGCGGACCCTTGGCTTGGGGAATTGAGAGTCGCCCAGGTGATCCCTGTGGTACAGGACCTGCACCGGCTGGCGAATAAATTCGGGGAGTCTCTGGCTGCTGGCTGGGCCCCTGGAAGAGAGCCAGTCACCAGCTTCACCCCTACTCAGTCAGCCCAGACAGGGAAACACAGGGAGTCAGGCTGTTGCTGTTGGTTTGGGAGAATTGTAAGTTGCCCTGTGTATTCAGCCACAACACAGGGAAAGGTCCACACCCAAGCC
>NW_028093397.1:0-510 GCF_014824575.4 Sturnira hondurensis
CCGCCCCGCCCCCCGACTGCCCACTGAAACCACCTGGGAGCTTAAAAAAACGTGGATACCTCGGCCCCAGCCCCAGGGATTGTGGTTTAATTGGTCTGGGAGGCCTGGGTGGCAGGAGTTCTGAAGATTCCCCAGTGATCCCACAGCACAACCACAGGAGAGTCACTGACATACAGCGGATTCCCCGGCCCAGGGGGAGCGGCTCGGTGAGCGGGGTATTATACGGTCCACCAGAGTCCAGCTTCACCTCTGCCCGTCTCCTGTCTCCCCGTCCCTGCCTTCCACTCCCTTAGCCTGGGGCTTTCCCACCGCCATGCTCTCTGCCCAGAATGTTCTGCCTCCCTTCTTTTAACTTGGCCAACCCTTACTCACCACTCCCATCCAAGTCCTTCTGCTCCCTTCTCCCACAGCTTCTCCTTCATGCACCGACCACACTCTGTGCCTATGTTTCTAACCATGTGGGTACCTGCTTAGCAGCCCTGTCCCCCAGCAGACTGCAGGCTAGCTGCA
>NW_028093398.1:0-793 GCF_014824575.4 Sturnira hondurensis
CTCAGCCATTGCTTTAAAGCCAGGCATTGGGTCTGAGTAAGGCTCTGAGGAGTCAGGTTAGGGGTGGTCTGTGTTACCTAGTCTGAATGACGAGAGTGACGTCCACAGCAAGTTCTGTCCATGGAAGAGAATCTTCCAGGAAGTGTGAAAGTAAATCATTTCTTTGCTGAAACCAGGTAAAATGTAAGTTTATCATATACTTACTCCTTTCCTGACCAACCCAGGTAATCAGCTCATGGTGATGATTGTCAGATTGGAAATCACAGTATGTGATGTAAGTATCTCTCCTATCATCCAATAGGGCAGAATGAGTGGGAGACTCCTGGCCAGAGCTGGGGAAGTGGGATACAGCTCCAGAGCTGAAGAAAGTCGGAGTCACAGGACCACCCAGGTGAAAAGCTGCTTGTGCCGACCTTGCGGACCTTTGCATGTGTTTCACTAGTGTTTTATTCTCAATGTGATGTTTTCTTCTTTGTTTCAGTGTGTGTCTAATCTGTCTTCTATTTTATCTTCATGTTGCTTATTTTTAATAGCAAAATGATAACTGTGGCAATGAAAATAAAAATAAAATCATAAGCACATCTAAAAATAAATGAATACATTTGTGGAGACTCAAAACTAAAAAGTTAATAGCAAATTTTCCTACTGACTAATAATACATTGAGTTATATCCAACAAAATTAGTATTCTTTATGTTCAGAGATTAAATGTTTCAGACATTACTTACTGTGTCCAACTGTGTTTGAGTAGAATTTGGCAATACTGATGTGGCTTTCTCCCACTTTCCATAACA
>NW_028093399.1:0-698 GCF_014824575.4 Sturnira hondurensis
ATCATATCTAGATAATATACCCTGGATTATTTTGGAAGTGAGCTACATATCTGGTGGATTCAGTCATGTGAAAATTGTCAAAGTTTGGTCATTTTTTTCTTATTGATAATGAATTTTGTGATGGACACTAGATTGGTTTATGGCTAGAAAAAACTGGTAAGAGTAAAATATACCAAAAGTAATTGTTTTATTCAAAATATTAAATTGGTGATAAATAGTATACAATACTAAGAGTATACTTAGACACACAAAACAGACTAAATTTCAGGACCATAGCAATCCCCTCAGGCTTCAAAATTATTCAAAACTCAAGAAGTTCAACTTATTGAATAAAATGTCTTCAGTATATATATTTATTCACTCACAAAACTCTAAACATAACTGGTCCCAAGCATGTTGAAATAAGAGATTTAAGTAAAAATTTTAGAATACTATATATTGCTAGGCTACAGTAAATATGCCCAGTAATGTGTTATTCTTTCATGAAACATGTTTAACCTACCCTGTGGGTAATGAAGCAGGCTTGTAAGTCCTGCTTACAGCAATGATAGATACAGGACCTTAAGATTTCTGGATAATAATATCTGTTTGTGACTCTACTTATGTAAGCTACATTGAAAGCTTGTTCAATAACCTATCTTTTTAATGTAATGCTGGACTCAAGAAAGTATTTTAAAATTTGATAAAGGACTCAGTGC
>NW_028093400.1:0-2096 GCF_014824575.4 Sturnira hondurensis
ACTAAAGATCTCTTTTCTCCACAACCTTACCAGTGTTTGTTGTTTGTTGATTTATTTAAGATGGCTATTCTGACTTCTGCCAAGATGGAGGCATAGGTGGAAACACTGTGCCTTCTCCCACAACCAAATTTAAAGACAACAAAGTTTTAGTAAACAAAAACTCAGCCAAAACATAGAAAATTGGACTATACAGAAGTCCGACAACAATGAACCATTCAACCAGACCAGTAAGAGGGGCGGAGCCAGAAGCAGAGCAAGTTCAGGCAGAGAGATCTCCCAACTCAGGTGTGCAGGCAGCTGTGGGCGGATCCCAGGTATGGGGTTGCAATGGGCGGACCCAGTGAGGGCGCAAGGCAGCAAGCTGACCTCGGTGACACATTTGCACGCAGATAAACCAGTGAAGGAGAGAGCAGTGAGACAGACCATGCAGGCCCCAGTGGCGGGAAGCAGCAGAGGGGACTGCCATTCCTCCTTCTGACCCCGCCCCCACATACAGCCTCAACCCAGCAACTGAGTTCCCCCGCCCTGGTGAACACCGAGGGCTCCATTCCTCATATGTAACAGGCATGATCATGGCTCAAGAACTCAATGCCCCAGAGCTGATAACTCTAAGCAACCAAGAAATAGCCAATCTCTCAGATGCACAGTTTAAAACACTGGTGATCAGGATGCTCACAGAACTGGTTGATTTTAATCACAAATTAGAGGAACAAATGAAGACTAAACTAAATGAAATGAAGGGAAATGCCCAGGAAACCAATAGTGATGGAAAGGAAACTTGGACTTAAATCAAGGGAATGGACCAGAAGAAAGAAAAAAATTACCAAACAGGAGAAAAGGAAGAAACAAGAAATCAAAAAAATGAGGAGAGGCTTAGGAATCTCCAGGACATCTTTAAATGTTCCAACAACCAAATTATAGGGATACCAGATGGGGAAAAGGAACAGCCACAAGTGAAAAATTTATTTGAACAAATAATAAAGGAGAACTTCCCCAGTCTGGCAAAGGAAATACACTTCCAGGAAATTCAGGAAGCTCAGAGAATCCCAAAGAAATTTGACCCAAGAAGAAACACACCAAGGCACATCATAATTACATTAGTCAACATTAAAATGAAGGAGAGAATCCTAGAAGCAGCAAGGGATAAGGGGACAGTCACCTACAAAGGAGTTCCCATCAGACTGTCAGCTGATTTCTCAAAAAACACCTTACAAGCAAGAAGGGGCTGGAAAGAAGTATTTCAAATCATGAAAGACAAAGACCTACACCCAAGATTGCTCTATCCAGCAAAGCTTTCATTTAGAATGGAAGGGCAGATAAAGTGCTTCTCAGAAAAGATCAAATTCAAGGAATTCATCATCACCAAGCCCGTATTATATGAAATGTTAAAAGGACTTATCTAAGAAAAAGAAGATAAAAAATAACAACAATGAAAGGACAGCAAACTCACAGTTATGAACAACCACACCTAAAACAAAAGCAAACTAAGAGGACAGCTAGATCAGGATCAGAACCATAGAAATGGAGATCACATGGAGTGTTAGCAACAGGGGAGTGGGAGGAGGAGAAGGGGGAGACGGTACAGAGAATAAGTAGCATAGATGGTAGGTAGAAAATAGATGGGGAGAGGGCAAGAATAATATGGGAAATACAGAATCTAGAGAACTTGAGACACGTGGACATAAACTAAAGGGGGGATGGTGGGGGAAGGGTGTGCAGGGTGGAGGGGAATGAAGGGGGAAATAGGACAACTGTAATGGCATAATCAATAAAATATATATTTTTTTAAAAAGGATGGCCATTCTGACTGGTGTGAAGCGGTATTTCATTGAAGGGACATAAAAAAAGAATAAACAAATGGGACTTTATGAAAATAAAAAAAACTTCTGCATGGCTTAAGAAAACATCGGTAAAATGAAAAGGGGGCAAGCCATATGGGAAAATCTGTTTGCAAATGATACCTCAGACAAAGGCTTTGATCTCCAAAATGTTTAAAGAACTCACATGGCTTTGCTCCAGGAAGACAAACAACCCAATTAAAAGGTCGTCAAAGGACCTGAATAGACACTTCTCCAAAAAGGCTGTACAGAGAGTCC
>NW_028093401.1:0-1558 GCF_014824575.4 Sturnira hondurensis
ATTTTCCAAGCAAATGGACAAGAAAAAAAAGCCGGGGTAGCAATTCTCATATTAGACAAAATAGACTTCAAAAGAAGAGCCATAAAGAGAGACCCAGAAGGTCACTTCATATTGCTCAAGGGAAGAATCCACCAAGAAGACATTAACATCGTAAATATATATGCACCCAACATAGGAGCACCCAAATATATAAAGAAAATTCTGGAGGACCTCACGAAAGAAATTGACAGCAACACAATTATAGTAGGAGATTTTAACACCCCACTGTCTAAATTGGACAAATCTTCCAAACAAAATATGAACAAAGATATGGCAGCATTAAATGACACCCTAAACGAAATGCACCTAATTGATATATATAGAGCCCTCCATCCCAAAGAAGCTAAATACACTTTCTTTTCAAACACACATGGAACATTTCCAAAGATAGATCACATGATAGGACACAAAACGAGTCTCAATAAATTCAAGAAAATAGAAATCATACCAAGCATTTTCTCTGATCACAAGGGACTGAAATTAGAAATTGACGCCAATGAAAAAAACCCAAAACACCCAAAATCATGGAGACTGAATGGTAGGCTATTAAACAACGAATGGGTCAAGATTGAAATTAGGGAAGAAATCAGAAAGCTTCTGGAAACAAATGAAAATGAACTCACAACAACCCAATACCTATGGGACACAGTGAAGGCAGTCCTGAGAGGGAAATTCATAGCAATACAGGCTTACCTAAAGAAGATAGAAACATTTCAAACAAACCACCTAACCCAACGCCTCCAAGAACTCGAGGAACAACAACAAAGACATCCCAGAGCAAGTAGAAGGAAGGAAATAACCAAGATCAGAGCAGAATTAAATGACATAGATACTAAAAGCACAATTCTAAGGATCAATGAATCCAGGAGTTGGTTTTTTGAAAAGATGAACAAAATAGACAAGCCTTTAAGTAGGCTCATCAAGAAAAGAAGAGAGAAGACCCAAATAAACACAATCAGAAATGAAAGAGGAGACATTACAACTGATACTGCAGAAATAGAAAGGATTGTAAGAAATTACTATGAAGAACTGTATGCCAAGAAATTTGAAAACCTAGGTGAAATGGACAAATTTCTAGAAAAATATAATCTTCCAAAACTCAATGAAAAAGAAGCAGAAAACCTGAACAGGCCAATAACAGCAAATGAAATTCAAGCAGTAATCAAAAAACTCCCATCACACAAAAGCCCTGGACCAGATGGTTTCACAGGAGAATTCTACAAAGCTTTTAAGGAAGAGCTAACCCCTATTCTTCACAGACTATTCCAAAACATCCAAAAGGAGAGAAAACTCCCCAACTCTTTTTATGAAGCCAGCATCACCCTAATTCCAAAGCCAGATAGAGACACAACAAAGAAAGAAAATTACAAGCCAATATCACTGATGAACATAGATGCTAAAATTCTCAATGCAATATTGGCAAATCGCATCCAACAATACATCAAAAAGATCATACACCACAACCAAATGGGATTCATCCCAGGGATGCAAGGATGGTTCAATATACGCAAATCAATAA
>NW_028093402.1:0-548 GCF_014824575.4 Sturnira hondurensis
CGCCGCCGCGCCTCCTCCGTGTGTCCACGGCGTGGGCAGATCCAGCCGTGCGTCATTCGGGAGCCGGCAGCCCGCCCTCCCTGAGGGAGGGCGGCGAGTCCAACGCTTCTTGGATGAAATCCCCGTCTGGCTCCTCCTGCGCCTGGCCCCGCTGAGCCCCAGCCACAACGTGAGTTCCTCCCGGCCCCGCCCTTCGCCCCTCGGAGCCGAGGCCACAACGGCAGTTCCGCCCAGCGCCCGGCCCCGCCCTTCGCCTCCACCGGTGATTTATATAATTGGAAACATCAGAGCCCCTGGGCGGGGCTCGGGGCAGCTGCGGGAAAGCCTAATGCCTGTATGTTATTTTCGGAACTCTGTGTTTTAAGTTTTGTTCTGTATCTGTATCTGAAAGGGAAGAGAAAGCCCACTAGCAGGCACCTACAGCCCTCAGCCTGCTGAGGGTCTAACTCTAGCTGGCTTAGACCCAGACCAGACTGCCACAGGGCTTCAGAAACTTCCACTGCCCTCAGAGAGGCCCTGGCCAGAGATCAAAAATCATTCACTGAAAA
>NW_028093403.1:0-689 GCF_014824575.4 Sturnira hondurensis
ATTATCTTCTTAATCTTTTGCTGGTGTCTATTTTGGAGGTAACACAAAATGCTTCACATTATGCTTCTTGTTCACATTATGTTTATTTTGGTTAATGGAGATAAAAGAAACTCTTTACACTTCAACTTGGATATTTTTTGTACTTTAGACTAAGCATGATTTCCTTCCAATCCCCTTCTCTCCCTCTGCCTTTGAGAAGACAATTTGAAGGACGCAGATCCCAGGCTCTAGCTGTAGATTCTGTGATAGTGTTTCAAGAGAATAGGGGTGGGATACTAAGCATGGAAACTGGAAGAAATAGGGTCACGGTGGGAATTAACGTTGTGATTAGGGTTAAGGATGTTGAGATACCATTCAGAGGATACTGCTTCTGGCATCTTCAGCCTGGAGACCATACAGACATTCCCAGCATCCCCAGGGCTATGGGAGAAGACATAGTAATGAAATGTCAGTTGCTGACCACCAGATGGCACTGTGAAGCCATTGACTTGGAAGGAGCTCTGGGGAGAGTCTGGGAGAGCAGGAAAGGGTTAAGAAGACTTGGGCAGGGATTGAAACCTGGGCAGATGTTGAGGCAGGTTTCAGTCATCACTAGTCTCCCTGCAGACGTGGAATGGGTGGGAGGTCCCACTAAACATTAAAAGACCCACAGTGAAGGATTCAGCCAAGTCAGCCTTGGTGGCAGGGGC
>NW_028093404.1:0-764 GCF_014824575.4 Sturnira hondurensis
GTCCTTTTTTAAACTAACTTTTATAAATACTTTCCATTATAATATTAACAAACAGAATAATACATGTAACATATTTATAAATTAAAAGTAATTAGAAAGACAATACACTCAAAACCACCTCTGAGGTTTAGAAATAGAACCTTTGTTTCTATGCCAGATGCACTTCCTTGTCCTTACAGTCATTACTCCTGATTTTAGCCCAGGGTTAACCACTGTCCTGACTTCTGTGATACATGTTTCCTTGGTTTTCATTACTTTACATTGCTGTAACTCCTCCAAATATTGAATTACATTTTGTCTGTTTTTTTTTTTTGCTCCATATAAATAAAACCTACTCTAAATATTCTTCTGAGAATTGCCTAATTTCTCAACAATATGTTTGAAAAATTTATCTACATTATAACATGTAGCAACCAATGATCCCTCTCAGGTTTCTGAGTTAATGCTACACCCTTAAAGTGAATTAGAGAATGTTTCACTTTCCACTCAGCAGAGGTTTCCATGTAAGATAAGAACCATTTTATTTCTTAAATGGTGATAATTTTCAAGTAAAAATTACATTGTAGTAGTAATAATGTAATAATATAGTAATTTTATGTATATGTAACTTTTATAATTTAAAGTTTCATTATTATAAATATTAACAGTGTTATTTGCATCAATAGATACACATACCAACTTGGTTTGAAATGGAGTCTGGTCTTCCTTGTACTTTTTTTTTGTTTGGTTATTAGTTTTTTGCTCAGATATCATGCTTTGTTTTC
>NW_028093405.1:0-1137 GCF_014824575.4 Sturnira hondurensis
CTTCTTATAAGGGCTTAAGAGGGCCTGAATTCAGAGACTTTCAGCCCAGCACTTGTGCTAACTGAGACCCACAAACATGTAGCTCTGTATGAGGCATTCTGTGGTTTCCCCAACTGAAATGAATCACTCACTTCCAATGCTCCCACAGCACTTTGTTACCTTATTTACAGCCTTTGAAATAATGGATGTGCAAGTGCTTTGTAAACCGAAAAGCACTGTACAAATGTCAGATGTTGGGAGTTTAGCAGGGGAGCAATAGATAATACATCTCTTCCATTCCTGAGTCAGGAACCGAGTGAGAGAGAGACACGGGGAGTCAGCCAGACAGAGATCCACTTGTTGTCAGACTTATCACTGATAACAGCTGGTTCAGATGCAGCGCCACCGTGAACTTCCTTCCGGTCAAGGCCGATGTCATGCATGCTTGTGGCAGGCTAACCAAGGAGTCTAAGCTAATCAGAGGAGTCATCCATCCTCCCTAGGAAGACATAAGTGAGGGAGCAGAGCGAGGAGTGGCCAGATGTGTTATTCTAAGTCCCTCCACATAGAAACACAAAAAAGAAGAAACAGAAGGTCCATTCACCCTAAAGGATTTTCTGTACTTCATGCTCTGGTCACTCATGTGTACTTGGCAGATTTTGGAATAGATGTGCAATGAGATCTCAGAGAGTTTATAATCTAGTAGAAACTGGCAACAATCTCATGTGATAGCCATACATGAAGAAGAGTGGAGTTCATTCTGCTTGCATGAGCTAGGGAAGGTTTCACAGAGCTGCTGATAATTGAGTAGCTCTTGGAGTACGAGTAGGAGTTCACCAGATAGAGAAAAGGAGGGCAATCATTCCCAGCAAAGGAAGCAGCAGGGCAATGACAATAATGCTCAAACATGGAGCTTTTTTATGAAATAAAATGAGACCCAAGAAAACAAACTCACAAAGGCTTTTGAGAGTACAAAGCTGTACATTATTTATTACTTTTCTATTATACTTAACTTTCCAAGGTTGAGGGCAAAATTTTTTTTATTTTATATATTTATCTTTAGAGGGAAAGAGAAGGAGAGAAATATCAATGTATAGTTGTCTCTCATGAGTCCCCTACTGGGAACTGGCCTGCAACCCACGCATGTGCCCTGACTGG
>NW_028093406.1:0-860 GCF_014824575.4 Sturnira hondurensis
ATCATGGGAAAACCCTGATAAATATTGTTATTTTAAGAGAAATAGTAAAAAATTTACTGAAAATACAGTTTTTACAAAAATATTTGATGTGTGGGTGACACTTAATGAATGAAAATTGTACAGGCACAACATGAATTGAATAGGTATACTAAAAATATATAAACATATTTGTATACATAGATATATAAACATTAGTATACATAGACACTATATATAGTATATATAGTTTCTATATGTAGTTTCTATATATATACACATACACATTATGTTTATGTATCTATTGTCTATTATCTGTTATACCTGTCTATTATCTGATATATATATATCAGATAATAGACATTATCTGATATATATATCATTATCTGATATATATATCATATATATATATCATCTGATATATATATATATATATATATATATATATCATTCTGGTGACATTAAGAGAGATAGCCAAGTCTGTGGCAATATTCAATTTTGGATTATAATTAATCTTTTTTGTATTTTCTCTTTGGCTTCTCATAGACCTAATACCTAGATACTGAGACTTTACAACCACGAAATTGACATATTACTAAAGTAATGTTCACAATTTAAGTTACAGATGTAAACATTAATATTGCCATTTGTTCACTTATTCCTTTATTAAATCAAAAATATTTAATGAATACCACTTATACACCACAGACCTTGACACACACCGGGATTAAATAGAGAGCAAAAACAAACCATCGCTCCATTATTTGTTAATGATACCCAAGTGCCACGGGCTCTCCTACTACTCAAGGGGTCAGTGTTAGGACAATAATAATTCGTTTGAAATGCCCCTATTTGAAATATAAACCATTCTCTTTATAAGACTT
>NW_028093407.1:0-755 GCF_014824575.4 Sturnira hondurensis
TGGCACTGCTGCAGAAGGTGGTGTGTTATCTGCAGAGTGAATCGTTTGCCCTCTCTTCTTTCCTGGGAAATAGGGACATTTCTTTGGAAGCGGGTTTCAAACGATAAGTCTCTATCCCTTGTGTAGAAGTATCGTTTGGAGGCACTGCTGGGGTAAGTACTGTGTTATCTGCAGAGATGAGCATTTGCCCTTTATTCGCTCCTTGGCAATAGGCACATTTCGCAGGAAGCGGGTTTCCCACGATAAGTCACTACCCTTTTTGTAGAAGTATCCTTTTCTGGCACTGCTGAGGAAGGTGGTGTGTTAT
This sequence comes from Sturnira hondurensis, assembly GCF_014824575.4. NCBI lineage: Eukaryota > Metazoa > Chordata > Mammalia > Chiroptera > Phyllostomidae > Sturnira > Sturnira hondurensis. The sequence goes on from NW_028093407.1 coordinate 308, forward strand.
CTGCAGAGTGAAGCTTTTGCCCTTCTTCTTTCCTGTGCAATTGGAACAATTCGTAGGAAGCGGGATTCCAAGATAAGTCTCTGCCCTTTGTGTAGAAGTATCCTTTTCTGGCACTACGGGGCAATGTGTTGTGTTATCTGCAGAGTGAAGCATTTGCGGTTCATTTGTTCCTGGGCTATAGGGACATTTTGTACGAAGCGGGTTTCCCACGATAAGTCTCTACCAAATGTGTAGAAGTATCCTTTTCTGGCACTGCTGCGGAAGGTGCTCTGTAACCTGCAGAGTGCAGTGTTTCTCGTTGCTTTGTTGCTGGGTAATAGGCACATTTCGTTGGAAGCGGGTTACCCACGATAAGCCTCTATCCCTTGTGTTAAAGTATCCTTTGCTGGCACTGCTGAGGAAGGTGCTGTGTTGTCTGAGGAGAAAAGCGTGTGCCGTTTATTCATTC
>NW_028093408.1:0-526 GCF_014824575.4 Sturnira hondurensis
GCCACAAAGACATATACAGGTTTACCTGTGATATTTTGAGCAGTCCAGGGAAAACAGATTTTTATTGAATGTAGGTGTGTGATGTGAAACACTGGCAGCTAACATTTTCTTGTCCTGACTTGAAACTCATTTATAAAAGCAAATATAAAGCAAAACTTAACTTCTGACATGGGAAATTTATATCCTTAATAAAAATACATTAAACTACTTTTGCTCATTCAAATACTTTCAATCTGTTTGTTCATTCTGTGGGGGAAACTTTGCTCACAAGTCCCCCCATCCACCACGGATGAAAATAATCTGCTTGGGGAGGAGAGGTGGTCAATCTCTCACAGGAGAAGGACCAAGAACCTCTTCTTCAACAGCTTTTATTAGAGCAGGCTTCACAGGACTTTAGGAATTCTTGCTTATGCTCCATCACCCCAGAACCCACTCTAGCTGGCAATGAGCTGCACCGCCTTCCCAGTCATAAGTTTTCAGGCTTAAGTGGATTAGAGCTAGAAAGCACTTCTCCCAGAGGAAATGG
>NW_028093409.1:0-2578 GCF_014824575.4 Sturnira hondurensis
TTCTATTTTGTTTGTTAGCTAATTTTGTTCTTTTCAGTCTTCACAGTGGCCACATGAGAACAAGGCAGGAGTGCTCTCCCTCATGTGAGGTGTGCTCAGAGGAACAGGAGCCCTGACCTCAGGCTCCTGCCATCCTGAAGCCCAGTGATGGTGGTCCTTACCCTCCTGGTCAGCACCACTTCTCACTGCAGAGCTCCCGGCTTCTGGGCACTTTTCCTCTTTATTGAAACCCAAAGATGCCTCAGGAGTTCTCACTGCAGAAAGAGCAAATGTTCCTTGAAGGTCTCAGTGTGTGACAGGGAACTCAATGGAAAAAGTTGGGGAGCTCTGAAAACACAGGGTAGCTTGTCCCTCCCACAATCCCCCATGATCTGCCTTTTGTATTCATGTGACCTGTAGGTCAGTACTTTGTCATCCCTGTCCCCTGAGCCTGGGGTGGAGATATTTCTCTCTCAAGGGATCCTCTGCCTTTTCTGGGCCCTGTGCATTCTGCACTGCATTCTCTTCCTTCTTTTTCATGTAACTTTATGGATTTGTGTTTCTTTCTGTAACTGTGTTAATTATTAGCTCTGCTGCTTTCCTAAGGTGGCCTTACAGATTTGGCATTGAAGAAGGCAGATCTGTCACTTGGCTGCTTCCCAGGATGACTTTGTGAAACAGAGCCCTGCCCCTCCCCTTAAACTCTACTGTGTTCGGGGCATTGACCTCTTTGGGGTTTTTTTTTTCGGTCATAGACACTAACCTAATGATTAGACAAGTTAAAATATGAACTATCTTAAATTAAAATAAATTTGTATTTTACTAGAAAAGGTATAGCAAAGAACTAGAAGAAATTTTTTTTGCAGAAAACACTGCTCATTTGTAAGCATGAAAAGTTGTTATTTGCTCCTACCTCTTTTGCAAGGTTTTTTTCCAGATGTAGATGGCTTTTTTAAGTTCATAGACTCTACAAAGTAAGAGGAAGAAAACAGTTATGTGTTAGCAATAGTCTTACATAATCTATGATAACTCAGAGAACAGATAGGGTTTGTGATCATGTCAATTTTGAAATGAGCATCTTCCTCTTTCCTTGAACTGAACCCAGTTCTGGTGCCCACAGTCAAAATACCAGGTTCCTGACAGGCTTTCCTCTTTACTTCTATATGTGAATTTGTAAATGACCTTGAAACATTACCTCCAGTTTCCTCATCTTCAGTTTCCTCATCTATAATACTGAAATAACCTAATTGTCCTATCTATATTCCTATAAAGATATTTGTGAAAACAAAATAAGCCTATTTTCACAATAGCACTGTGAAAGATCAAAATGTAAACCAATTGTGTAAGTATCATTTGGGTTTGAGAAGTAATTGGTCTGAGCCACTTTAAAAATTTTTTAAAAATATTTTATTTATTTATCTTTAGAGGGGAAGGGAAAGAGAGAGGGAGAGAAATATCAATGTATGGTTGCCTCTGCCAAGGACACACAATGTAACGTGTGTCCCCTGCTGGGAAGTGGCTTGCAACCCAGGCATGTGCCCTGACTGGTAATCGAACCGCGATCCTCTGGTTCGCAGGCCTGTGCTCAATCCACTGAGCTACACCAGCCAGGGCCCACTTTTTCTATCAGTAACTAAATAACAGTACCAATGACTCTATGAAGACTTTCCAAGTTTTGTACTAATGAGAATATGGTAAAGACATTGTGAAATACTATGCTTACTACATTCTGTAGAATATACAACATGTTGGTAGAGATGAAATATATTTTTCAGCTCTTAGTTATAATCAATATGACAGTGTGTAGCAAAAAAGAACACTGTAGTCTATTATTGCTATGTTGTCATAATATCAATTGATTGGGCTCATCCACTTGAACAATAGTTCATAATGCCCCTTTTCTGTCTTTCATATTCCAATAGGGTCAAATACATTAAATGCTCAAAGTGATGCCCTACAAGTAATTGAATCAATGCATATGCAGAATGTCAGAATAAGGTTAGTTGGGAAGACAGGGCTCTGGATTTGGATTCTGGATTTTGTTGTCCAGAAATACATCTTATCTGGTGCATTTTAGAGTCATGAATAGGTGACTTCTTTGTCTTTCCTCGTTTCCTCAGTTCTAAGAAGTCAAGGTTATTGATCCCTGCACAGAAGAATAGGATTTGATGGGTGTCTCAGTGTGTGGCCAAGGAACCAATTCAGCAGGAAATTCTCTAATATACTTGGAAATATCTTGAAAACCCATGTATATCATGGCCTTCTCATAGGCCACCTGTACTACTCTTCTAGGTCATCTGCCTTGTAGGTTATTGATTCTCCTTTCCCTGTCCCCAGAACAGAGACAATCCATTGCTTTGTTTGAAACTGACCTTTGTACACTTCTCTCTCCTTCTCCTCCTACCCCTTCAATTGTCATTTCACAATGTATTCATCGACTGTTTCTTTGTAAGCAGGCCTTGGATATCTTGTGTTGAAGGTAGAGAAACTCCTATACACTGTGGTACCTTTTGAATCATTTGCAAGGCTGAGAAATAATCTTTTCTTGTGTCTGACCCATAGACCTATGTTGGGACCACCTTTCAGTGCAGTTTGCCTC
>NW_028093410.1:0-1482 GCF_014824575.4 Sturnira hondurensis
GGTGGTGTGTTACCTGCAGAGTGAAGTGTTTGCCCTTTCTTCGTTGCTGGGGAATAGGGAAATTTCGTAGGAAGCGGGTTTCTCACGATAAGTCTCTACCCTTTTTGTAGAAGTATCCTTTTCTGGCACTGCTAAGGAAGGTGCTGTGTTATGTGCAGAGTCAAGCTTTTGCCCTTTCTTCTTTCCTGGGCAATAGGCACATTTCGTAGGAAGCGGGTTTCCCACATAAGTCTCTACCAATTGTGTAGAAGTATCCTTTTATGGCACTGTTGCAGAAGGTGGTGTGTTATCTGCAGAGTGAATCGTTTGCCCTTTCTTCCTTCCTGAGCAATAGGGACATTTCGTAGGAATCGGGTTCCCCAGATAAGTCTCTACCCCTTATGTAGAAGTATCCTTTGGTGGCACTGATGGGGAAGGTGCTGTGTAATCTGCAGAGTGAAGCCTTTGCCGTTTATTGGTTCCTGGGCTATAGGGACATTTCGTAGGAAGCGTGTCCCCACTATAATTCTCTACCAATTGTGTAGAATTATCCTTTGCTGGCACTGCTGGGGAAGGTGCTGTGTTATCTGCAGAGTTAATCGTTTGCCCTTTATTTGTTCCTGGGCAATAGGCACATTTCGTAGGAAGCGGGTTTCCTAGGATAAGTCTCTACCCTTTTTGTAGAAGTATCCTTTTCTGGCACTGCTGAGGAAGGTGCTGTGTTATCTGCAGAGTGAAGTATTTGCCCGTTCTTCCTTCCTGGGCAATAGGGACATTTCGTAGGAAGCGGGATATCCAGATAAGTCTCTTCCCCTTGTGTAGAAGTATCCTTTGCTGGCACTGCTAGGGATGGTGTTGTGATATCTGCAGAGTTATGCGTTTGCCCTTTATTCTTTCCTGGGCAATAGGCACATTTCATAGGAAGCCGGTTTCCCAGATAAGTCTCTACCAATTGTGTAGAAGTATCCTTTGTTGGCACTGCTGCCGAAGGTGGTGTGTTATCTGCAGAGTGAATCGTTTGCCCTTTCTTCCTTCCTGAGCAATAGGGACATTTCGTAGGAAGCCGGTTTCCCCGATAAGTGTCTTCCCNGGGGATGGTGTTGTGTTATCTGCAGAGTCAAGCGTTTGCCGTTTATTCGCTCCTGGGCAATAGGCACATTTCGTAGGAAGCGGGTTACCCACGATAAGTCTCTACCCTTTTTGTAGAAGTATCCTTTTCTGGCACTGCGGAGGAAGGTGCTGTGTTATCTGCAGAGTGAAGCTTTTGCCATTCTTCTTTCCTGTGCAATTGGAACAATTCCTAGGAAGCGGAATTCCAAGATAAGTCTCTGCCCTTTGTGTGGAAGTATACTTTTCTGGCACTACGGGGTAAGGTGTTGTGTTATCTGCAGAGTGAAGCATTTGCGGTTCATTTGTTCCTGGGCTATAGGGACATTTCGTACGAAGCGGGATTCCCACGATAAGTCTCTACCAAATGTGTAGAAGTATCCTTTTCTGGCACTG
>NW_028093411.1:0-1772 GCF_014824575.4 Sturnira hondurensis
TACCATAACAGTCTCCTGACCATCTATGTTGTGATAGTCTCTATTTCAAACATTCCTATCTATGCACATAAATTTTCTCCTAACAACACATTAAGAATTTTACCACTGCTTTGGGGAAAATATCTGAAGAAACTTGAAACAATGATTCAGAAGAATACATGCATCTGTATGTTCACTGCAATGTTATCTGCAATAGACAAGTTTTGGAAGCAGCCCAAGTGCCCATCACTAGATGAGTGGATAAAAAAGCTATCGTGCATTTACATAACGGAATATATGAAAAGAAAACATCTTACCTTTTGCAATAGCGCCAGTGAACCTAGAAATTACTGTGCTAAGGTGAAATAAGCCAGTCGGATATGTCACTTACATGTAAAATCTAATAAACAAAGTAATTGAACAAACAAAATAGATATAGAAACATAGATACACAGAACAGATTGACAGCTGTTAGAGGGTAGTGGAAGGGGTCTGGAGGAGGAAAGGTGAAATGATTAAGATATATATATGTGTATGTATATATATATATACATATATATATACATATACATATATATATATATATATGGCACATAGACACAAATGACATTATGGTGATAGTCAGAGGGAAAGGGGGTTTGGGGCAGGTGGCAGTGGGCAAAGGAAGGATTGATTGGGACAGAAAGAGACTCAGCTGTGGGTGGTGAGTACATGATGTATGTAGATGATGTTTTATTGAGTTGTACATGTGAAACCCGCATGATTTTGTTAACCAAAGTCACCCTGGGAAATCCAGTTTGAAAAAAGTAAATTCAAGACAGTAAAATAAAATAATTTTTGCTAGCCTATATACAAATAATTTAATGTATTTAAAATTTTAGAAATGTCTTCCTTTGATTCAAAACACAGTGGTGTCAGATTGTACACATCTTTAACTTGCAGTAACTCTTCTGAATGCCCTGAAGAATCTAAGGGAAACTGGAAGTAATTAATAGCCCTCCTACTCACAGAGGTTATGCCTAGGAATGATTATGATGAAGGTGTTGGCATTCTCAGTCCCATTGTACTTCTCCAGAAAAAAGCATATTCCAATAGAAAATCATATACCAAAGTTTTAAATGTGTTCTTTGTAAAACATATTCTTTAAACTCATGTCAACCATTTTATTAGAAGTCCAAATGAAGAAATGGGTAGCTTGTTTTAACATTTTTTTATTTTAAGATAGTTCAGATTTACAGAAAAGTATGAAAATAGTAAAGAGATTTCACATATATCCTGTATACCCTGTATACAGTTTCCATTATTGTTAACATCTTACATTAGTATACTACTTTTGTCACAATTAATGAACCAACATTAGTACATTACAACTATTTTAGTTTTTACCCATTGTCTTTGCATTGATCTAGTATTCCATCCACAAAACCATGTCACATGTACTTGCTGTGTCTTGCTAGTGGCTCTGATACTTCTTCAGACTTTCTTTATTTTTAAGGACCTCGTCAGTTTTGAAGAATACTGGTCAGATAGTCTGTGATATGTTTCTCAAAAGTGATATTGATCCGATATTTGCTTCATGATTAGATGAGTTACTTTTGGGGGAGGGTGTGTAAAGTGCAAAGAGGCACAGATATAAAAAGATATTTCTATTTCATCATGTAAGAATATAGTTCAAAAAGGGCAGGGGAGTTCTTAAACTCATCTCCTCCTATGAACACAGCTAATTTACAGCTACACATGTATGGAACAATTTCCTATGAAAAACACCTGAAAAATCGCTGAACACCTCCTCT
>NW_028093412.1:0-722 GCF_014824575.4 Sturnira hondurensis
ACCATGGCCCCTTGAAAGGACGACAGAAAGAAAGAGCCTAGAGGCGGGTCATCGCCCACCCTCTGGTCCAGGCCAGTCCCCTCGAGCTGCCAGAGGAAGAGCCCAGTCACAGGCCCCCCCCCCCCCGACCCCAGAGAAGACCCACATGTTTTGCTTTCCACTGGAGCTGTCCCCACCATTCAGTGCAGGGGTGGCGGGCGGGGGCTGCATCGCCAGCAGGCGGACATGGTCCCTGGTGGCTCACATTCCGCACCTCAGCCACGGTGACTGCAGAGGAGGCACCCATGACGGACTCCTGTCCCCACTGGCAGGTGTGAGACCAGCAGGAACGCAAGCAGGCCCCACTTGGGGGGACCTTTCTCTACTTACTGGAACAGATGTACTCCGCCAGCTTTTCTGCGTTGCCGCAGTCTTCGCCTTCCGTGTCCAGGCCCATTCTGTTCACTGGAAAACAACACAAAATACGTTTCTTTGCACAGCTGTTAGAGCCCCTCTGTCCCCGTGCTGTCCTTTCCACGAGCAAACACGAAGGCACGTGCCTCACAAATTGCAGAGAGATCTGAAGTGACTGGGTCCCAGTGGGCGCAGAATGTGGAGCCCCTCCGCGAAAGGCGCCGCCCACACGAGACCGGCTCACACGGAGCTGCCACTTTGCTGGCCACGCCCTCAGCCTTGAACTCACAGACCTCGGCAAATTCGAGGCCCCTGCAGCTGGGTGCGAA
>NW_028093413.1:0-1532 GCF_014824575.4 Sturnira hondurensis
AACAAAATATACAAACCTTTAAGTAGGCTCATTAAGAAAAAAAAGAGAGAGGACACAAATAAACACAATCAGAAATGAAAGAGAAGAGATTACAACTGATACCACAGAAATAGAAGGGATTGTAAGAAATTACTATGCAGAAGTGTATGCCAAGAAATTTGAAAACCTAGGTGAAATGGACAAATTTCTAGAGAAATATAATCTTCCAAAACTCAATGAAGAAGAAATAGAAAGGCTGAACAGACCAATAACAGCAGATGAAATTGAAGCAGTAATCAAAAAACTCCCATCACACAAAAGCCGCAGACCAGATGGTCTCACAGGAGAATTCCTCAAAGCATTTAAGGAAGAGCTAACCCCTATCCTTGAAGATTATTCCAAAAAATCCAAAAGGAGGGAAAACTCCCAAACTCTTTTTATGAAGCCAGTATCATCCTAATTCCAGAACCAGATAGAGACACAACAAAGAAAGAAAACTTCAGGCCAATATCGCTGATGAACATAGATGCTAAAATCCTCAACAAAATATTAGCAAAGCACATCCAACGATACATCAAAAAGATCATACACCACAACCAAGTGGGATTCATCCCAGGGATGCAAGGATGGTTCAATATCCGCAAATCAGTAAATGTAATACACCACATAAACAAAAGCAAAGACAAAAACCACATGATCATATCAATAGTCAGGGAAAAAACTTTTGATAAGGTACAACACCCACTTATGATAAAGGTACTCAGCAAAGTGGGAATAGAGGAAGCATTCCTCAATACAGTAAAGGCCATATATGACAGACCTATAGCCAACATCATACTCAATGGCCAAAAACTAAAAGCTTTTCCACTAAGATCAGGAACAAGACAAGGTCGTCCACTTTCACCGCTTCTATTCAATATAGTATTGGAAGTTTTAGCCTCAGCGATTAGGCAAGAAAAGGAAATAAAAGGCATTTAAATCGAGGCATTTAAAGGAGGAAACAAAACTGTCACTGTTTGCAGATGACATGATAGTGTACATGGAAAATGCTATCGACTCTACCAAAGAACTGCTCGAACTAATAAATGAATTTGGCAAAAAAGCGGCATACAAATTCAATATCCAGAAATTAAAGGCATTTCTGTATACTAATAATGAATCAGCAGAAGCAGAAATCAAGAAAAAAATCCCATTTGATATAGCAAAAACAAAAAAAAAATATCTGGGAATAAATCTAACCAAGGAGATAAAAGACCTGTATGAAGAAAACTACACAACACTGAAGAAAGAAATCAAGGAAGACACAAACAAATGGAGACATATAGCGTGTTCATGGATTGGAATAATTAACATCATCTAAATGTCCATACTACCCAAAGCAATTTACAGATTCAATGCAATACCTATTAAAGTACCAATGGCATATTTCACAGACATAGAACAAACACTTCAAAAATTTATATGGAATCATAAAAGACCCCAAATAGCAGCTTCAATTTTGAGAAAGAAGAACAAAGTAGGGGGGATCACAATACCTGATGTCAAACTGTATT
>NW_028093414.1:0-627 GCF_014824575.4 Sturnira hondurensis
TGTCCAGGAAAACAATCCGCTCCTGAGTAATAAAGAAGTCGATGCCACTGGTCTGGTTGCCCCCTCGTTCCTTCATTTCGGCGCTCTGGGCCCGGAAAACGTAGGCCCTGTGGAGGAGCAGGCGGGGAGAGTTACAGCCTAGTTCTCAGCCATTAACACTTTCAGGGCAACGGTGCGACCCGCGAAATCTGCACGTGCGACACAGCTCCCTGCCTGCCCACGGAGCCTTCCCCCCCTGGCCCCTGCTGTCTGGGAGGAGGGGGGCGAGACGGCGGGGCTACATTTTACACCGAGGGATCCCACCCCCACCCCCAGGAGACTGGTTCATGCACTTAATGAAGTCAGTAAACTTAGGTGCTGAAGAGCAGGGCCTGGGCCTGGCTGCTGGGACTCAGAGCCCAGCTCTGCGTCTTCCCCCTGGGTGGCTGTGGCAGCTTTCTGGATCTCTTTCCTGGTTTCCTTGTCTATGAAGTGGAGACCACAACAGTGTTACACTTCCTGGGGTCACAGCAAGGCTAACACACGCACAGCCCTCAGAAGAGCGTCTGATAACAGTGACTTGTGACTGTCAGCCACGAACTACCGAGTGCGCCTGCTCTCTGCCAGGCCCTGGAATCACGGGCTGGC
>NW_028093415.1:0-2727 GCF_014824575.4 Sturnira hondurensis
TGTTTAATAAATAAAGTTTTGATACAAAGTTCCGTCTTCATGATGTTTTGTGCTGTAATCACAGGACCCTTAACCTGCCTGTCTAGACTTATCCTCAGGATACATACTGCCTTTCCCGACATCAGTGGCATCTCTCCTTGGAGCCCCAGATCATTTCCACGCGCACACTCACTATGCTCTTAACGCTAACAGCCACTATCCACACCTCTTTGTTGGAGAGCTGCCTCAGGCTTCCAGAACTTCCTTTACCCTCATGCATAGGAGACCTGGAAATGCCTGCTCATACCTTAACCATAGCTGATAAATACTCCCGCCCCTTTGCCCCTGATGGAGACAGCTCTGCAGTATAACCCACACGACCTCTAGAGTTCCCCTCCACAGCTCAGGCAGAGTGACTGACTCTCCACGGAATGATATTGCTCCACAATATTGCACCTCAGATCGTGGACACTTGTCTGGCTCGCCTCCTTCCTCTCTCCTTCCTCTCCCATTCCCCTAATGGATTCTCCTGGAAGGGCTTCATACCAACTCACTCTCACTGAAATCTTCACACCAGGGTCTGTTTTGAGGAAATTAACCCAAGACAGGACCCTGCTATTTTTTCCCATTTCAATACACCAATACCAAACAAATGTAGTGCTCTCTCTAAATTCCAGACATTGCATTCTTACAGTGTCAACAGCAGAACACATGGACACACATGCATTGAACAAGACATTGCTACTATCATTGAGAGATTAAGTTGGGTCTGTGATCATGTAATCTTCTCTTTAAGAGAAAGTTATATATTAACAAAAGTGTTATTAACTCTTCTGATCAAACAGAGAATGAGTCAATAAGTTATTTCTGGAAGGCAATGCATCACAGGTGATAAGACAGGTGGGGGTTTAAAGGTCATCCAGATTTTCCATCTTCAATGCATAATCATTTCATCTAGAGAAAAAAATATGCTTAAGATTGCCAAGGACCTACAGAAATTGGAACCCCTGTACATTGCTGGTAGCAATGAAACTAGTGTACCCACTATGAATAACACTATGGTGATTCATTTATAAAAATTAAACATACATTACCATATTATCCAGCAATTCTATTTCTAGGCATACAACCAAAAAAAATTAAAGGCAGGATCTTGAAGAACACACCAATGTTCATTGCAGCATTATTTACAATAGCTGAAAGGTGGAAACAACCCAAATGTCCATGCATGAAAAGATGGAAGAATAAACAAAATGTGGTCTATACACACAATGGAATATTATCTATATTATAAGAGAATGAAATTTGTACACATGCTACACCATGGATGAAACTTGAAGATATGATGCTAAATGAAATAAGCCCATCACACACACACACACACACACACACACAGTGTATGATTCCACTCAGAAGAGGTACTGAGAGTACTCAAATTTGTAGACACATGGAGTAGAACTGTAGTTGCCAGGAGCTGGGAAGATAGAGGAATGCGGAGTAATTATGTAACAGGTATCATGCTTCAGTTGTAGAAGATGAAAAAAGTTCTGGAGACAGATGGTGGTGATGGTAGTCCAAAAACTCGGGTGCACTTACTGCTATTGAACTGTACTCTACCCTTAAAAATGGTTCAAATGCCCTGGCTGGTGTGGCTCCGTGGATTGAGCACTGGCCTGCAAAGCGAAGGATCACTGCTTTGATTCCCAGACAGGGCACATGCCTGGGTGGCGGGTTCATGTCGGTGAGGCAGAGGCCTGCTGTAGACCCAGGCAGGGGTCCTTGAAAAGGGTCCAAGCACAGACTCCCTTTCTCACCAACGCTAAGCCTGAGCTCCAGCAAAGGGACAGCAGCTCAAAAAGTACCAAGGGCAGATGGGGAGGAACTGAGTTGTCTGGCCTCAGGGAGGCAGCTGGAGGGGCAGCTCTCTCCGCTTCACAAGTACCAACAGGTCTGAGGGGATATATCATTGTGGTTTTAATTTGCAGTTCTCTGGTGATTAGTGACGTTGAACATCTTTACATATATTATTGTCCTCTTTAAAGAAATGTCTATTTAGTTTCTCTGCCCATTTTGTAATTGGACTGTTTGTTTTTTGGTGTTGAGTTGTATGAGTTCTTTGTAAGTTTTGAATATTGACACCTTATGGGATGTAACATTGGTGATTCTCTTCTGCCATTCAGTCACGTGTCTTTTCATTTCATTGATGGTTTCCTTTGCTGTGAGAAGAATTTTAATTTAATGTAGTCCTATTTGCCTATTTTTAATTTGGTTTCCCTTGCCCAAAGAGATGTATTCAAAAACTATATTACTAAGAACAAGGTCAAAGAGTTCACTGCCTGTGTTTTCTTGCAGGAGGTTATGGTTTTAGATCTCTTTTTTAAACCTTTCATCTATTTTGCATTTATTCTTACATAAGAAAGTGGCCTAGTTTCATTTTTTATTTTTTGCATATATCTATCCAGAAGTGATAGTTTGGCTCCTGAGGATTTTTCACAAGAGACCATGTAGTTTCTGCCTTGCTTGCTGGAACATTCACTCTTGGAGCCCTGAGCTATCACATAAGAAGTCTAACTTCTAAACTGCTAAACCAAAAGTTTATCCTAGTGTATGGTGTAAGTTGGTGGTTTAGTTTTATTTTTTTTTGCATGTACCTGTTCAAATGCACACTATTTATTGAAGATGCTATATTATTCTATTTTATGCTCCTGTCCCATTTGTCAAATTTTAATTGACCATAGAGACAGGGGT
>NW_028093416.1:0-626 GCF_014824575.4 Sturnira hondurensis
CTTAGCATAATGCTCTCGAGGTCCATCCATGATGCTTTGCAGGGTAGGAGCTCTTTCTTTTTTTTCTGCTGCATAATATTCCATTGCATAAATGTACCATAGTTTTTTGATTCACTCATTTACTGATGTGTGCTTAGGCTGTTTCCAGCACTGAGCTATTGTAAATAACACTGCTATGGACATCGGAGTGCATAGGATCTTTTCAATTGGTGTTTCAGGATTGTTACCCATTTTTTTGTAAATACCTGCAATTCCCTTATCTCTCTCTATCATGCCCTCCTAGGAGGATCCCAATTCTCATTACATCTAAATTTCTGCTCACTCTGTGTCTTCACCTGAGCAGTGAACAACTTGGTTGACTGATGCCATTTAAATTTTCACCATGGATATCAACCAGGTCCTTAGATGTCTTATCCATCAATGATGTCCTGCTCTCTGGAGGACAAGTGTGCTCTGTCCTCTTCCTGCTTTTGTTTCCTTTCACATTGACTATTTGTAAGCAGGAATTTTTAAGTCTCAATTTTACTATTTACTTATTGTTGAAATTGTTTAATTTTTAATTTTAGTAATACTCCATTTTGTAGAAGTTACATTTTGCCAAGTATGATGTTTTATTTTATCTAGAT
>NW_028093417.1:0-860 GCF_014824575.4 Sturnira hondurensis
AGGGGGATTTTTCTTTCACTGATTATTCTATGGGAAGCATTTCCCAAAACTCCTCACCTGAGGACATTGATGCATTGCTTTTAGAGTGAGAAGGAGGAGAGAGAGGAAGGGAGAGAGAGAAACATTGCCACGAGAGAGAAACATCAATTGGTTGTTTCCTATATGTGCCTGGAGCAAAGATCAAACCTGCAACCTACATATATGCCCCGATCAGGAGTCAAACCAGCGATCTTTTGGTTATGAGATGATATTCCAACCAACTGAGCCATACTGGCCAGGGCTCTTGGGTAACAATTTTAAATGGACATGTACTACCCAGTCAATATAAAAATATATGTATTAAATAGAATGCAGACATCATCTGATTGAGCATGATCATTTTTTCATAGAAGCAGGCATGAGCACAGAAAGATAAAACAATTGTCCTAGGTTCATACGATAAATTCATGAAAGTGCCCATATACTACATGGCATAGGATCTAACAAGGATGAAAGGAAAACTTACTGAGTACTTAGCATTTAATTGTTTTAATAATTCTTCAACAAAGTTCTTAAAGACAAAAAGCATCAATGCTTAGAGACATCAAGCAAGTTGGTTAAGGGCACAGAGCTGCAGGGTAAAAGCTAAGAGCTCAGATTTGATCCCAACCTCCAATTCCTTAGTCTCTGCTCTTTCTGGGTCTTTTTGCTGCTCTGTTCCTTCCCCTGCCACAGTCACAAGAGTTCCATGCTATCCATCTGCCTTGTGCTGTCTAAAGCACAATTCTCTCATTTCACTCTCATTCTTTTGAATTTACTTTTACTGATCTGTACCATCTCAAAGGCAAAACTACATATCCATCCAAACTTCATTTTTCCAA